>NW_007089086.1:157118-216494 GCF_000164805.1 Carlito syrichta
CCCGCCGCGGCCTTCAGGGCGCCCCCCCAACACCGCGTTCGGAGCGAGGCGCTCGGGGGGCCAGGGACGCGAGACGTCCAACAGGCACTCCCGGAACAGGCGCCGGTCCCGCCCCCGCGCGGCCCCTTCGACCCGAGCCCGAGGAGTTACCCGTCCATTACATCCAGGTGCAGATAATCGGCCCCTGAGTCTAGCATCCGGAGGCACTCGGCCCCCAAGTTGGCCAGGTCGCTGTTCAGGATGGACGGGCCGATCTTGCAGCCCGACGCCATAGCGCTGGTGCCTGAGAGCGAGCTATCCCACGAGTCGCCCGGCAGGACGAAGGCGTCGCAACCGATTGGGCGCGCAGCTTAGGTTCCGCCCCTCTTCCGCAGAGCTTCCGGACTCTGCCGGAAGTCGCGGCCCTACGGGGGAGGAAGTCCCGCCTCCTGACGCTGGGGGGCGGGGCTGCCAGTCGCGGCGCGGGGCGGGACCCGCTCCCTCCTTCTGCTGACCTTGGTTGCTACCCCTTTGGGTGTCCCGGATCCTCCCCCGCTCCGGGAGTTTCTTAAGCTTTTTTCCGCATTACTCCTCCCGTAGTCCCCTCCTCCACGCCTGTCGTCCCTTCACCTTTTGTTTCTCCATCGTTTGCCCTGCCTTCCTCTTTTCCTCTCCGGCTCCTGGATTTGCCCTTTAAAACAGTCTCGGCTCTGCCAGGTGCTAGTGATACAGAGACCTGCTCATGTCTGTCCATGTTGCCAGAGCCCCTAGAGAAGGGCATGGCGAGGGCTCAAGCGCTCCTGTACACTCCTGAACAACATTCCCAAGAGCTTGTACAAGGTGTGCTTTCCCTCATCTCCTGTGCACTCCCAGTAAGCAACGTCAAAGGATCCTCCACTTCTCTGCAGACTGCCCAAAAAACTGAGAGATGTGTTCCTGAGCACTTTACTGAGAGTCCCCACATCTCCTAGGCACTCCCAGGAAGTGGTTTCCTGGGATCCTTGACTTCCTTGTAGTGTACGCCCAATCAACTGAAAGACGCAAATCCCCATTTACTCCCTTTCTCTGGGTGGTCATAAGTTTGATTAATGTAGTATCAATGTAATCGTAGGCCTTGGGATTTGTATAACTTTTGCTTAATGCATGGTGTCTTACCTTGTAAACTCCCTTTAACCTGTGGCAAGCTTGATTACCGCTTCTGTCGGGCCCTACTGATAAAAGCTGATACCTCTGATACCTGGCACCAGGAAGTCTGGACTGAAAAATGTCACTATCAATACATGTGACTGAAATTCAAGTTCCATACAGTGCTCTGCTGGTCACGTGGCTAATGTCTAGGGACTAACAACTCTGGACTTATACGTGTGAGCTGTAAAGGCCTAGAGGGCGAGCAGAACCATTTTAGGAAGACCTCGAGTCCAGCTTTGCTCCCTGGATTCAACTGAGAAATAAACTTCTTTCTACCAGTTCCCTGCCCCTTAATTTATCAGTATTAAGGGAGAACAGCTGAACGTGACTCAGACTATAACACTAGCTGGGGAACCTGGCAAGTCACTCCTCCTTACTTTGGTTTTTTTCCTCTCCAGTGGCAGGGCCAGCGTCAGGGCTGTGAGGATTAAATGAGAGAATTCAGGTAAATGTGCCCAGCACGATGCTCAGTATGAAATGGTGTTGGGAATCATTTTTACCCTTCTTTTCTGCTTCTGCTGTTCTTCCCTTTCTTTTTGTTTTTGTGTTTTCTCTGTTGGGGCTTATATAGTGACACCCCCAAATGAAAGTCCCAGAAGCAGAAGTTTTTCTCTGACCTTCAGCCCTCCTGTCCCTCTCTCTCATTCTCTCCAGAGGCTAGTGTAAGACACTAGCATCCCTCTTCCCTCAAGAGGGAAATTGAAACCTGAACCCCCTTTCCCTGAAACCAGCCATAAAACCTAAGAATGTTATTCTAACTTCCCCCTTTCTATGTAAAAACCGTCCATTAGGAAATTAAATGTTCTACCTTGCTTTTGTGTAGGTCATAAGGTGGCCATTCTAGAGAGGGTCCTTTCCCAAGCCCAGAAGGAGGGTGTTAGGTCAGTGAGCCTGTGCCGCAGGAAGGGTGCAATGCACAAATTGTAGGTCAGAAAAAGCTTGTTTGAAAGGTAGATTAGGCCGGGCTTGGTGGCTTAGCCTGTCATCCCAGCACTTTGGGAGGCCGAGGCGAATGGATTGCCTGAGCCCACGGGTTCAAGACCAGCCCAGACAACTTGACAAGACCTCACAGCTCTACAATAAATAAAAAATCAGCTGGGCATGGTAGCGTGCACCTGTAGTTCTGGCTACTTGTAAGGCTGAGGCGGAAGGATCCCAGGAGGTCAGCAGGTCGACGCTGGGGTGGCCATGAGCATACCGCTGCATTCCAGCCTGGATGATGGAGTGAGACTCCAACCCTCCCCCCCAAAAAAATCAGAGAAAAAGGGTGGCTCCACTTTGCTAAGATTGGGGAGGGGGGCAGATGTTTAAGGAATGTTTGGCAGAGAATGCTTGAGGTTGAAAGCTTTCAAAGCTTCTCTTTTTTTGTGGGGGGTGGGTGGGGTGGGCAGGCAAGCTTTCACAGGAGCTTACGTGTCATGGTGATAGGGCCTGTTTCTTGTATCTCTGACAACCTGATAGATGGGTGGGTCAGTTCCAAGTACATAGGCAAGGGTGGGCTGGTGATGGATGGGCCAGTTATGAGCATACAGACAAAGGCTGGCTGGTAGCTGGGAGGCAAACTCTTGGAACAAAGATGTTAATCTTAACATCTTGTGACTTGCCCAGGGTTCTGGGTAAGAATTATTGTCGATATGCACTCACGGTGACTGGAGAAACTCCATTTTAGGGATCTATCCTTTCAGACGGATTGCTACACAAAGAGACCAAGAAGAATCAAAACAGACCGACAGGCTTGCTTGGTTTTCCCACTCAGTCTGTTAGGATTAGAACATACCTTTTTCTGTGTTCTACACAGTTGTCCATACTTTGTTGAACTTAAGTGTAAAAATGGATGGTAGTTTCCACTGTATCCTTAGGTCTTCGTTCATTCTCCTGTGTCTTTTGTTGGTTTTCAGCAAACCTTCAGAAGATGAAGGGGAACTTTTTCTTTGACCCCTATACCTCCCAACAATGCTCATTTGCAAACTGTGATACATTTTTGTACAGTACAGACACAATCCAGATATGGGTAAGTGTCCCACTGCCAAATGTGTCTAGGGTCATAGGGAAAGAGACAGCAGTAAAATCACATGAGGAGAAAAAATGGATTTAGCAAGTCCAACCCTTAGAGGGTAAGGATAGGGCCCATTGTATAAAACACAGAACTGCTGGTAACTTGGACCACATAGTGTTTCTGGCCACATTGTGAGGACAATTAGGTCTTAACCTTCCCAGTGGGAAATCTACCAGTTCCAGCAGGTCATAATCAGGGCAGAAAAGTTAAATTGGGGTTTCTGTCTCCCATTGTACCCATTCTGCTTTACTTTGAAAGGTAGATTTGGAAAGCTGAGTAGAATGGAGCTCAGTTGGGGGTAGAGAAAGGAAATTGGAGGTACCTAACTGGATGATGACTCCAGGCCAGACTCTGGTGGGGGTTGAGGAGGAACAGCAGCACATTAACAAAGGCTGACCCCAGGGACCCAAAAAGAACATCTTTCTACATGAGTTAACTTACTCCCTACATTAAGAAATGAAACTTAGGCATCTAAATGCTTTTTAGATTTATTTTATTATATGTGCATATTCAAACACAGAAGTCTTAATATCTTTCATAAATATCTTTCATAAATGTTTCAGTATTCATATGTATTTTTCCATGTTCTTTGGTTATTCAGTACTTATAATAGATTTTATAGTTATCTGAGGGAAGTTGGCTGTGTAGTCAATCTTTTGTTTTTACCTACAAAATGGCTAATAAAGGATTTGCATCCTGTGTTCACAGTGACTATTTAAAAATATCATGGAGGTACATTGATCTGTAATCCTAAATGATCCTAAAATAATATAAATAAATTTATCTTAAGCTTTTCCAAATGCACTCTGTTCTCAACTGTCTTGTATTCTCCTGAGTGTCAAATCAAAGTCTGTTTCTGAAATGCTGCAGTTGAGACCCACTAAAGTAAGTGAGGAAGTGGGACTTTTTTAACTCACTGCCAAGACAAGGCCATGAAATTGGAAGTGTGAGGTCACAGGGCAACAGCATGAGTTGGTGTGATAGCAGCAAATTCCAGAGACTGGACTCTATTGCAGTATCCTGTATCACTTGAGGAAGGATATTTAATTCATGTTTTGGACTGTAATATTTATTCATTTTTGACCCTTTCTTCCCTATAGGTACCTACACACACTCTATTCTCATCTCAGATACTCTCAAAGCTGGGCAGCAGTGTGGAGAAAGTCCTTCATTGACTAAAGGAACAAACGCCAAAGAAGAGAGGAGCCGTCACACTACCTAAGGTACTCTTGGAGGCTTGAAATAGCAAATCAGCTACTCTCAGCCTGGGCCAAAGGCCCTCACCGAACTACCAATACCACAGATATTTCCACCAGCATCGCCATGCCCATTTTTGCCTTTTGACACTAGCACTCTAAGTGTCTTGTCTTGGTGCATTCAATAACCTTAGTTTCCTCTTCAGAAAAAGCAAATCACTTATCTAATAGAATTACTGAAAGCAGCAACTACTGGAAGATGAAAGTAAAATGCTGTGTCCAGGATTTCAACTGGTTTAACTGGACTGGATCTAAGTCGTGTAAATCTACACCCACTATCATGGATGGCACATGGTTTTTTCAAGATCTCTCAAAAATTGATTTCAGAAGTAACCTCTTTGTTGAGCCCAGTTGTTTATACATGAGAAGTGGGTGTGTGTTTTATTTTTCCTTTGAATAAGATAAATATCATTAAGCATCATAGCTTAAAAAATGATCTATTATTACCAATACTGCATTTTTCATATGTATTAATTAGCTTTTAGTCATGTGCTCAGTAATATTTTGAACATTTCACCAATTATCTTGAAGTTTTTTCTAATCTTCCCCAACTGTTTTTTTTTTAAGTAGTTATTTCTTCAAACTCCAGGTAACAGTATTCCTGAGAATACATCTTGTGACAGTCTTATGCACATACATGTAGATACTTTAACCATTACACATAAACATTCAACACATTACATTCAACACATTTAAGGGCACCTTAAATGGGACAGATGCACACATCTGCAAAATCTCAGTAGTCCCAGTATGAAACATTTCCACTCTATAAGGCCCTGCTTCTCAGAGTGGAGGCTTTTTTGCGAGATACAACATTACTTAGCTTATCGAAGGTTTCTAATAGACTTCCATACACTAGGGTGAAGGAGTCAGGCTAAAAGGCAGACAGACCAGCATAATCGTGTTCAAAACATCCCAATACTTTTAAAATATATGCATAAAGGTTTTTAGGATTCTTGTTAGATATTTAACAATCTTCTTTGACCCCTTTGCTTTTTAAATATTTGATACAATTATACATAAATAATTTAAATCAAGAATCCAGAAACTGGATAAAAGCACACATGTAGAGAGAGACTCACATAGCCAAGACATTGGTTATTACCAAACATAAGGCCTCTAATGCTAACTGAGCAGCATAATTTTTAACAGGTGAATAGATCAGCTTGGAGTCATAAAACTGCTTAACCTTTATATTTCTGCACTTGAGAATTAATTCAGCATTAAGTGTAAATGATGTGAAAATATTGTTAAACATAAAAGAGGCCATTTACCTCCTTGATCTTCCAAATTGTTAGATTTGAAACTTTTAGTTTGCTCTTTTATCTCTAACTCACAAACATCTATCATTCTCTTAGTGAATGAGACCATAACCCCAAATTACAGTTGAAATTATAAATCACAATATAAACAATGCCTATTTAATAAGCAATTCTAGCAAAATAATTTTTCTTTATGATTAGGGTGGGTTTAATAGGTCTCCTCTTTTACACATACACATCTCACAGCCAACATAGTCAAAGTTTAAGAATAAAGAATGTGTTTTCAACTCATCACAATGTAGTCAAAGTGTATATATAATGACAATTGAGGACTAAAACACACACACACACAGGCACACACAGACCACTATCCCAATTTAGGTATTATCTGAGTTTTTTTATGGTTAGGTGTTATGTAACAGTTTTTCTAACGTAAATTGTTAAAATTTTGAACTATATAATGTCCAGCCCTACCACAGGATCAATAACACACTAGGTATTGGCCTCACAAGCCTTCTAAATTTTATACTTTTCTGAAGTAATCAAACTTCATGTTAAAGGCCTATTAGTAAATCATACAAGCAGGCTGTGTCTATGAAGAAAATGCTTACTTTATAGACTTTTTCCTCATAAACTTAGAAGTCCCAAGGATCATAAGACTAGTGTTACTACTGAGAAAGAGTTATTTTACTGAATCAATTCTAACAACACTAACCTTAGTATTTTTTGAAGATATGCCCTGAGGGGCAGGCACAGGATACTGTAAGGAAAAGTTATTAGTTTCCCAATATCTCCTCATCTTGGCATGGATGTAATCAGGGCTAGAAGGAGGAAAACCATCTCTTTTAAGCTATTATATTTACATTTAGTTTTTAGAGTTGTATAGGCTGTTTAGGTCCTTCTTAATTCAAAATTATGTCTGATGACTTCTAGAATATTCTCTGTCTAATGTGGTCGGTTATGTAATGGAATAATCTCATGGTATTAGCATTTTGATTTACAACATGCAATGAAAATGACAGTTGAAAAATAAATATTGAAAAGTTCACAGCTCTAAATATAATTTTTTTCTTCTTAATGGCTGCATTGTTAATCAAAACAACAATGGATGCAGGTTTCTTAGTTATTTAGTCCTCCCCAACAAACATTTGTCTTATTGATTCTTTTTATGTAAGTTGCTATTTGTATAGCCACCTGATTTAATATTTTCAAAACTATAAAAATAAACCTTTGCATGAGATGTATAATGTGAGTAATCTCAAAAAATTGCATTCTCTTTTTAGAACATATTATCTGTTAATATTTCTATGAAAGCAGCAACGAATAGTATATATTTTTAACTGCTGAAGGCTTCTTGAATCACAAACAATGTGCAGTGGAATGGCTCTTTCCCTTATTCCTCCCTGGTTTTTATGGTTTTCACAGAACTAAGTCCTCTTAGCCATTGATTTTTAAGATGTGTATGAATCATTATGTGTGTTGGCTACAAAATCTACTCAGATTTGTGCCATCCATTGGACGGGATGTAAAGTGCTGTTTTGTAAGTAATATTTTTCAAGCGAAAGTATTCAACATTTAGCAGAGGGATTTTGTCCATGCTTTCTCTACACCTTATAAGGTAAGATACAGATTTAAACATGAGACTCGTCTAGGGCTATGTCTGTCTCTCCCAGCTCTGTAGGAGTAAACGTGAACTGGCTAGACAGTAAGGGGTTCTCCATGCCATTTTCCTCACTGATGTGAAGGACAGTGTCTCCGTGCTGCAGGAGGCTGGATGTCTCGAGGCCTGTGAAGTCATCAGGATCTGAAAGTTGGGTAGAGAGTGGACTGTGGGCTGTGGCACCTTGTACTTCCGTGTCTTCCTTCTTTTCTCCTTCTTCAGTGGGGAGGGTCTCACTCTATAAGAAAAAGGATTATGACGTAATTGAAAGGTAGAATGAGTACCAAAGAAAAATATTTTTAAATTGCTGTTTAGCTATAACTGGACAAGGATTCAGAAGGTTAGTCCCAGTTCTAACCTTTGCAATAGGTAGGATCTTATACTAGCCCTAATAACTCTTTAAGTTTTCTAGCCTGTTACATAAACATAATTTTTTGTTCTGCTTCCTTATAGACTGTGAGCATCAAATGAGATAATGGTAAGTGTTAAAATTCTTCTTAACCATTAAAGACTATTCAAATGTGTACGGTAATTTTGCCCTTTAGTTTTCTCTAAATACCATATGAGAACTATGTGAAACTATAGGAATTCATTTATAAAAATCGGAAGATTATCAAAGCAACAAGAAAAATATCAAAACAACGAGAAAAATGATTTTTAAAAAGTTCCTCTCAGCTTAAAGGACACAGAAGCTCTATATGTAAAGGGTCCATCTAAAACGGTAACTATTTTTTTAATTAAACTATCTTTCGGCTATATATTATAGGTTGACTATATCTTATTAGAAATATTTGGAACCAGAAATATTTCGGATTTTTTCAGAGTATTTTCTTTAAGCATGAACATTTAGCATCATATAGGCACTCAAAAAGTTTCGAATTTTAGAGAATTTCAGATTTCTGATTTTCTGATTATGGTCACTCAACTTGCCTATACCTGTTTTCAATATTTATTTCAGCTGTGAAGTATTTTCTCTTAGGCTTTTCATAGCTAAAAATACCAAGACTTCTCCTGGTTTTTCTTAAGTAGAGACATTCTGGGCCACTTATTTTTATATAGATTTATTTTTCATGATGGAGCAGGATCTGTTTGGATAACAAAGCCTTCCAGACCTGGGCTTCATTATATGAAATAAATTTGCATATCCAAGAGGATCCAAGTGGATAAGTATGTAGGGAGCAAGCTTTGTCCTTACCTGCTTGGAAGACAGGCTGTGGAGATCTGCAACAACTATGGCGGGGGAAGAAGTGAGGACTGGTTCATCTATTTCTTCTGATTTCCTAGATGGGGCTGGGCTGCAGCCCTGTAGCTGGCTTGTGGCAGGAAGCACATCTGTTGGGGCAGCTGCTGGCTCTGGCTGAGCCTCAATGAAGGTCACAGATCGTTTCTGATCCGCTGCAGGTCAGAGGAGAGGCTGTCAGTAGGGAAATTGGGGGAAACAGACTACCAGTGTTTAATGATTGGTTTTAACTATTGTCTTCTGGGTTTTCTTAATAAAGGCATTGCTGGCTTGTTAATCAATGAGAGCATGTTTGCCCATTTTGTACATGTTTGATTTCACCTTCTTATAAGAAGTAGGACTTGGGTATAAAATTAACTTTTACATAAATGGCCTAAAACAAGATTTACATAGAGCATCAGGTGAACTTGATTATTCCTCACAGCACTTGCCAGCAGGACTTAAAAGTTCTATTTTTCATCATACCTTCATCTGCACTGAGACATATAACAAATCCAGTTCCTGGCTGGGGTAGAGACAACCCACTCTAGTCAAATTTCATATCATTAGTGGTATACCTTGGGCTTTTCCATTTCCCCAGGTTCATGGGGTTGGGGAAAGCAAGGGGGAAAAAAAGGCCCTACTGTTTTCAGGGAAACTTCTTTCCTTATCTTAGTACCTCCCCAAGGAGTGCTTATTTGTACCAGCTTGGTTTTTGTAGGCTTTCCTGGTTACGTTGCATGGCATTGTGTCAGTGGTACAGTCAAGAGGGATACATGAGGCCTCACCAGAAGGCTTTGTTTTAGGTTGAATGCTTCTGCGAGTGGTTGATAGCCGAGCCCCGTGACGGTTTCTGGGTTCAGTTTGAGTCTTCTGACGTGACAATAGAGGACGTCTTAGCTAAAGAGAATAGAATAAAACTTGCAAGAGGGTCTAACCACCTGGGAGGAAGTACTATGCTCACAGGATTCTGACTTATCTAGTTTGTTTCTTTATATGTTTCTGTGGACTCTTGTGGTTGTTCTTACATTTGTAGCTGATAAACTTCTTTCTGTACATTTAATTAAAAGCATTTCCTTGTGGCATCCCCTTTAACCAATGCATCTTTCAATGATCACTCCTTTATGTATATTAAGACAATGAATTAACATAACCTAAATTGTGAATTTAACACTAATAACTATTGCCCACTGCCAGTAGTCAACCTTTACTCATTGAAAACTTGCGGTTGAATGGACACTAACTTTCAAAAGAGTTTTTATTAAAAAACCTCAGACGCTGGCCAAGTGTCTGGTACTTGAATCAACGCTGGGAAGCTTCTGTCAAAGCAACAGGACAAAGCCTTATTCAGATTTTTATTTAGAAAGTAACGTGAAAATTCCACCTTAGGAAATCTGTGAAGATGATCTTTAAATGATTTAAGTTACATCATTAATCTTGAAATAAAAAAGAAAGAACTGCTTTGTCTTTGCTTCTAGGCAGAAACAGACCTTAAAACAACTGCACAAGCCAATTGTGGTGGCTCAGCCTATAATCTCAGCACTTTGGGAGGCCGAGTCGAGAGGATTGCCTGAGTCCGGGGGTTCCAGACCAGCCTGGACAATTTGGTGAGACCTCTTCTCTACAATAAATCACAAAAAAACTAGCCGGGCGTGGTGACGTGTATCTGTAGTTCCAGCTACATGGAAGGCTGAGGCAGAAGGATCACCTAAGCCCAGCAGGTCAAGGCTATGGTGGCTGGGAGCATGCCACACACTCGAGCCAGGGCGACAAGAGTGAGACTCCAACTCAAAAAAAGAAAAGAAAAACCAACCGCATGACAAATCTTCCTGTCAGTAGGTTTGGCTGGGAAAGAAGGTTTCTGGATAGGGAGCCGATAGAATTATAGGCTCACTTAATACGTAATCAGCTTTGCTAATAAGAAGATTCAGAGCTAAAATAGAAACTCACAACATTCAGCTTGGCCAAGCACTTACCATATTTTAAAGTTGTTCTGTACTGCTTATTTCAGGTAAAGAGAAGTCAAAATACAATCTTTCAAAAAAAACATATTGTTTTATTTAGCTAGTTAGTTTTTTAGAGATGGAGTCTCATTGTGCTGCCCAGGCTGAACTAAAACTTCTGGGCTCAACAAATGATCTCCTGCCTCTCAGACATGCCCAGCAGTGAAATATAATATTAATAAACATGGGCATTAAGAAATACTCAAGTTTCCATGGAGAGGCTGATTCTCTTGCCCCTCTGGAGTCTGCTTACCTGCCTTAGGCCCCTCTTTCTTCCCAGTGGCTGCTGAACGAGAAGGTTCTGTTGGCCAGGCTCACTCTGTATGCTTGCCACCCTGTCGAGCATCAACAGTGTTAGTGCACCCTAGAGCGGGTACAGAAGACCATCCTCTGGTGGGTGTTAGCCAAAGTCACTTTATGAAACATTCACTTCAAAGATACTGTCATCTTTGAAGGATGGCTGGGAAAGAGTCCCTGGGATGGGGGGTTTCAAAGGTTTGGGAGGCGAGACAAGGCTTTGTAGCCCCAGGCTGCCAAAATTGAGATTCTGTTTTCAATCACTATTGCCACGTGTGTCATTCAGAAAACATTGGTTCGATCACACCCCTGGTTTGGAAACCACCAAAAGGTTTAAAATGTCATGATCTAATCTCAATTTTTGTTTTCCAAGGGAAAGGGAAAAGGTGGTGACAAACAAACACGAACAACTCTATCACATGGATGGGAACACCTCTTTGAAATCTCAATTTAAATGAAAATAAGATGGACAAATATCAAACACATCAGACACAGAATTTATTTGGGTGAAGGGGCACATTCAACACATGTTTGCAGCCTGAAGTCTCTGTGACTACTGAGTAAATCAATAGTCACATGGGTAGACAATTAAATGTTTTAACAAGTGGTTTTAGATTTTAAAGGCTGGCAAAGTAGTCAGGCTATCATTACAACTCAGGAGCTTCAATATCACATAACTGCATTGAAACATACTGCGCAGTTTATAGAAGAAATAACCTGCTCCCCCCAAATTCACTGTGTATGTGTGTCTTTTATACGCAAAAATGACTGTAAGTGGTTGCTATTTTAGTGTTGGCTGAAGCTGAAAATACTGACATGGGCCCATGGACCTTTTTCATTCTGCATGCATGTAAATAGGTATTTACAATGGGAGTGGGGGTGAAAACAAGAAATATACTGTGCCCCAGAGGACATTGTAATTCTGTGGATGATGCCAATGTGATTGTTTGGTTAATGAGTAATTAATTTCTGCTTTGCCTTTGCAAAAGGAGAGTCATCTACAAATAGTTTTTAGAGTAAAATATTCCACAGAGAAATCCAGAATCAGCAACTGTCCAGAAAAAAGGAAGACTATATCTGTCTATTTCATTAAAAAAAAATGAGCTACCTAAATACCTCGCTGAGTGGTAGGAAGAGAAATTGGTGGTAAGACAGGCAATCAGATGTTTCCCTTTTGTATTGACAACTGATTAATCATCACATAGTTGACACAGTCACATCTTTCATTTTTTCTAAGTCTTACATTTCCACTAGAAGAAGATCAATGTGATTCCCAAAATGGGGTTCACTAAAGTTTTTAGGAAACAGGGATGTAATTACACCATTTTGGGTACACCATAACAAAATCCCATAAAGAATACCAAAACAAATGTTTGTAAACTTTCTTGCTCTCCTGAATATAAAGTTCAAAAGATCAATGTACAATACCCTCATACGTATACAACCTTGTAACATAGATGACCTTTTTATGAAGATGGAAAATCACCCCCAAGGAACAATGCAGTAAATTCTGATAAGCAGTCCAGACTATGTTGCTGGCATATTTGAAAGGACATCTCCTTATAAACTCTACATCATAATATATATCTCTTAAATTGGAATGAGTATGCAATAACTGTATGCACAAAAATAGAAACAAGTTTCTCCTAATACCAAGCAAAGCTTTCATAGGAATGGATTCTTCATTGACATCTAAATGTTACCTCAGTTCCCTTGGCCATAAAGGGAGGTTAATACTTACCAACTACCTCCCGTTAAGGTAGAGAAAAGAAGTTAGTTGATGTACAATGGTTTGAATATGAAAAGTGATGTATATAGCATGCTTTCTTGTTTTATATATGATATTCATAATGAGTTTATTGCTTCTATAATACTAAAAGGAAGGAGGTAATAACATGTTTAAAAAATAATTGGGCAGAGAAAATGAAATCGAGGCAGTCCACTTGTCTCATTTTTATTCAGGAATCTGAGATTGTGAGCAAAGATGGTGCAAGAAAAGAAAAGAAATACACATTACTCAGGAAGTGTTAAATGTCAAAACATAATGGTAACTTTGTGATAATTATTCCAAGAGAGGATCATAAGCGTGAAATTTTTCTCTATGGATAGAGAGGCTTATATCTAAGAAATATATCAAGTTTGTAGCTTTAGTAATTAGCAGTTCTGTGTAGAATGATGTTGCATTATGGAATGCACACATCAAAGATGAAATTATAGAACATATGTTTGGAAATATATCCCAGCTGATAAATTATACTCTCTCTAAAAATGTGATGCTAACAGGCTTATATTTGGAATATCAAAGACTGGCTTAACTGTGCACAGGTAGGACACATTAATAATAAACAGCCAGGAAAGTTAGCAATAAAAATAATTTACATAGAACATGTTTATTTTTCTAGGGTCTACACCAAATTGAAGTCACATATAAAAGCCAGTTTCAATTTAGCTTCTCTCCACATCATGTAATATTTCACTCATCATAGGATTTGTGATATAGTACTATAAGCTGTACAATATGCAAATGAACCAAGAAAAGACCAAGGTGCTTGCATCTCTATGCTATACCCCAATTTCTATTTAAATTTTTTGAAACAGTGCCATAATATTCCTCACCTACCACAACTGCAATAATAAAAATTATTCCTCCCTTTAGGGAATATTATATTTGATAGCCTCAAATTCCAAAATATTATCCTCTAACAGGCCATTTAATCTTTCTGAGCAACCGAAATGTCTATTTCATGTATTGTAGTCATAAAAAATAACTCTGAAAAGCTGAGACTATGTCAAGGTATGTCAGAGAAGTGGGACAAGTTCTAAAAACTTTATCTTACAGAGAAAATAGGTTTCTTGACATTTTAAATTCTGGGAATGAGTTATGGCTGGTTTCCACCATCTTGACCAAGTCGTAGAATGAAACAATAAGGATATAAGCAAAGAAAACTTTCTAAATTGATACTTACAACATATTTAGAAATAAATTATCCCTTATATTTTTGACTTGCTGTAAAGTATCACTATGGCAAACAATATTATGATCTAGGTTTCAGAGAAGTAAATACAACTGGGGCTTGGCAGAACTGGTGTGACTTAAACTGTCTCCAAAAAAACAAAACTATCTTATTTGAAATCCAAGGAATTTATAAGCTAGGGAAATTTCGACAATGCTAGGAAGATAATTCTGACACAAATGACCTCATTTCCTATGTTTCAGCATGATGGCCTGGATTGTAGGGTATACCAAAGGTATATATACCTAATAGTGTTTCTTAAAATAAAGGCTTAGATGAACAAGAGGCTACTCAGTAATGCAATAAAAATTCAGATCACTCTTAAATTAAACAAAATATGGATTGCAGTATATTTCATAAATTAAAAATCTAAGTAGAATAACTAGGTGAGACCAGCACATGGAAGAGTGAATTAATATTTTCCTTGCTTTTATCTGTGCTTTCGGTTTCAATTTTAATATGGTTAGAGAACTGTAAAAGTGGAACACAAGACACACAGCATAGCCATTTACCCTGATTGTCCTGTGATGGAAATGCATAAAGCCAGCACTAAAGGAGCAATTAAGGCATTTGTAGAGAACAGGGAAATAAATAGTAGACTCAATTCTACTTCCCCCTGTCCCAATAAAAGATTGCTGTTTAAAATTAACTTAGCCTCAACAGCATCTATGGAATATATTTTAACTGCCACAAAATTTAGAGATTAGAGACTGAAATCATACACAAAAGGGGAACTACTCTGGATCTTAGCTATCCTATGAGAACTGAGAACTGATTTAGCAGTGGCAAAGTGCATATCTGTATATCACAACACATATTTTTGGCCACTAATTTCTCAGTCATTTAAAAAGGTTGTTTTTTAATTCTTTGAAAGTGCTTGCCAAGTTTTTATACTTGGAAAGTGTGGATGGTCGTGAGATAGGTTCCACTAAATAGGACATTTTAATTTCTTCCCACCTAGAGTATATAGTCTTATTTTTCATTGTGATGAAAAGTACTCTTGCAGAATCAAATAGCATTATAATCTCTTTTAAAAAATTATTATTAGAGTTGACTGTCAATTCCTGTCTTTCAAAATGTCCTAACATGTCTAAACAAAGTCTAATTCTCTAGTATAAACATCTGGTCTTCAGTGCTTAAATAATTTTTATATGTCTCTATTCTGGAGAGAAAACGTGTCCACGGTGAGTGTACTTTTAGGGGTGAAGACAGGGAGGGAACATTTACAATGCATTTCTATACCGGTAAGAGCAAAACCCCCTAGAGAAGAGGATTTTCTCATTGAATATTATTTCGGCTTATTAATTGCCAAGAGAAATCATTTTTTTCTCCAGAGCACAGTATTTCTAACAGGCTATTTCTTAGGATAAATCTTTGGAAGAAACCAATTGGGCCGGGCTCAGTGGCTCAGCCTGTAATCCCGTGCTTTGGGAGGCCGAGGCGAGTGTATTGCCTGAGTCCGTGGGTTCGAGACCAACCCTGGCAACTTGGTGAGAACTCATCTCTACAATAAATCAAAAATTAGCTGGGCATGGAAGTGTGTGCCTGTAGTTCTGGCTACTTGGAAGACTGAGGCAAAAGGATCACCGGAGCCCAGCAGGTCGACGCCAGGGTGGCCTTGAGTGTGCCACTCTGCACTCCAGCCTGGGCAACAGAGTGAGACTCCAACTAAAAAAAAAAAAATTATTTTTTAAAAAAGGTAAAAAGGAGAAAAATCCTAGAAGTCATTTTCCATAGGTGGGCAAAATTTTTACTGGTTACCACCTATTCATCAGGTTAACTTAGTCTCTTCTTCATTTAACCAACTCAGTCCAACTTTCCCCTTTTATCTAAAGGAAGTATTCTTTCAAAAGCATAATAGTTTAGCAAAATGGGAGTATGGCAAAGCAAGAGTCATTATGTTCCCTTATGTATGCTTCCTGATATTCTCTAAGCTTTGGGGTCAGATTTTCCTTAGCCCTGCTTTGGGTGTGTTTTAAGTCCTGAGTGTTGGACTGTGCGCTAAATGTAATTTACTTGGCTAATGCCTTACTGCTTTAGAATCTTATGAGTCTGCAGCATAAACAAGTCTCATGTAAAAAATATGAAAGCCTGGAAACCAAATATAAGAAGTACATACCCTATTTTGTAAACCCACCTCCCAGTAGTAAACGCCAAAAGTTCCTCTCCTCCAAAGAGAACTTGGTGACACAATGGAGTTCAAGAGATATGATTTGCAGGGTATGGCAAAGGTGGATATGCTACTGGTGGGTGGAATGCCTCCACATTGTTAGAATCATTTCAGAATGCAGAGTGAATGCCTTATCTTACCATTTCTTAAGGACCACAACTGAGTCTGAGTGACTGACTCCCGGAACTAAAACATAAGAGTTACAGGAACAAAAGACCAACAGCAGCTGATCTAAGACAGTCATCAAGTGACTGACATGGTTTGTAGACAAAAATCTATAGGTCTGGCTCTGAACTAGGCTCACTTAGCAAAAACGTTGGGTTTGTTTCCACTGATACTGGAACTAGGCAGACTGCCTTGGTTTAGATAACTATCAATCCAGTCATTCGGACCTTGAGCCTGCCAGAGAAGGCCAAATCCTTTGGAGAGTGCATAAAAATGAACTCAACCTTTTGCCTTCTCTCACCAACTCTGGACTAGGACACACTCATCAAGAGTAGAATTTTGCCTAATTAGAAAAGTTCCAGCGCAAAGTCAGCTACATAGAAGTCTGATTTAATACTTTCTACTCTCAGTAGGTCACTGACACTATCTTCTAATCAAGATTCTCCTATCCCACATGTAATTTTAAGCTTTAGTGCTTACAATTCTTTGAAAGCAATGGTCACCCTGCTAGACTTGGCTTAGATCTCTTCAAACACTGTGAATTAAGGGAAGCCCTCCTGAGGACTGTTTTGTTTTTCAACTTCCTCCTTGTTCCCCAAAGCACCTGCTAATGGAATTAAGTCAGCACTCCACAGCACTTCCACATTTACCACGATTAAGAGACTGATCTGTCAAGGCAAGGGCTGGCAAACACAAATGTCATGAATTATGGATCTAGTTTTATTATTATTTATTTTTATTTTTTAAAGCTACACCCGATGATGGACTAAATTTCTCATTTTCAATTGCAAAAGAAAATGTGAAATCTGAACAAGATGTAAAGAAAACAAAAGACAACCTTCCACAGGAACAGCCTCTCAACATTTCCTCACCTTTGTGATAAAGCAATAAACACAGGTGTGTTGTACTCACTACATAATGCAACCCTGAAAGGGAATGTTTTCTCTTGAGATAGAACAAAGACATTCTAAGGATGAACAAGAAGCCTTACCCCTAATGAGGATTAGTTGAGAGGTGTGAATCAACAGCACAAGAGTAGGAATGTTGACGTGATTTATCTAGGTGTTAAAGGTGCAGTCCCCTTTTCTGAAGCCTTCAACCAATAGCCAAGACATTATATTGTTGGCATTTTAAGACTTCTTTTACTTACAAAGAAATGTTTGTGTCTGATATTCTATGCAAGTTTTGGCGTCACCTTTGTGATAGAACAGATGTTCTTTCTATAAGTGTTGTTTGTACAAACTACTATAAGAGCCTGCTAAACAGCATGCATCAAAGAGAAGAAATTACAGTATATAAATTGAATCGATATTGCTATTCTTCTTATAAGCATCGTTTTCTCACCATCCATGGCATTAGTTAAAAGACCTGTATGGATTAATAAGGGGCTTCCTGATGATGAGGAGTTATATTAAGGGCCTCTGAAAAGCAATTTTTTTTTTTTTTTTTTTTTTGAGTTGGAGTCTCACTCTGTCACCCAGACTGGAGTGCAGTGGCTGCTCCCGGCCACCGCAGCCTGGACCTGCTGGGCTCCGGCGATCCTTCCACCTCAGCCTTCCAAGTAGCTGGAACCACAGGCGCGTGCTACCACACCCGGCTAGTTTTTGATTTATTGTAGAGATGAGGTCTCGCCAAGTTGCCCAGGCGGGTCTCGAACCCGCGGGCTCAGGCAATCCACTCACCTCAGCCTCCCAAAGCGTGGGATTACAGGCTGAGCCACCGAGCCCGGCTTGAAAAGCAATTTTTAATGAATATCAATATGAGAGGGAATGATTATATGTAATAAATTTAGCATTTGGCACATCAAACTTTTCAGATATCCACGGGACAAGCCCCATAGAGAATTCTACAGATTTTTTTTTTTTTTGATAAGCTTTTTAGGACATTTGTGATTGAGCACTGCAGCTGAAAATGAAGGAGGGTTTGCTACACCTTTGACTTCCAGGCTTGTATGTGTATGAACCACAAAGGGCAAGGAATGGAAATAGATATCAAGACAGGGTGAGAAGAGACAGAGAGGACAGAGAGACAGAGGAGACAGGGAACGGCTAGTTTCCCAGCACAGACACCAATAGACAGGTAGCATTGACACTGTACCTAGAGAGGCTGCCCTCAGCGGCCAGGCCCTGGGAGTCATCGAGGACATTAGGTTCACTGCAGGAGGGGTAGGGAGATGAAGCATTTAGGGAAAGAAAATGCAAAAGCAAAGAAGAAAGAAAAAGAAAAAAAGGCATGCCATTTTCTGTTTCCAAGAACTAAAAATAAATAGATTTAACAGAACAAGGAAGGAAAAGGAGACAGTCAACCATTTCACCTTGTGCTGGGTTTGTCAAGACATAGGACTCAAGGCAATGGGGGAGGAAGGACTTTGGATGGATACAACTCTCACAGGAGTGAACTGTTTACTGGTCAAGAGTTAAAATGAGCTCCCAATGGACCGTGAGCTCTGAAACGCATTGCAGAATGAATCCATAGAAGATGAAACTGTCATTTCCTTTGATAACTATTTGGCTTGATTAGGTGATTATTATTTATAATCTGTCTTATGTACATGGTGTTTCATTGACCAGGACCCTACTTCTTTCCTGTGCATTCTAACATTATCACATAGAAACCACTTACCATGAACTATCACAACCAAGCTCCTGTAACTAATGCAGTTAAGAAAAGCAAAGAAAGAACCCAACTTTCCCTGCTAATTTTGCAGTGAAAATACAAGTAAACACACGGAAGGAAGACATCTTGGAAAATTCACATGGAACTCGCATGTACCTCCTTATCTCCATCCTCTAGTGACTGAATTTACATGCCAAAAGAAGCAACCAGTCAGGTTGGTGAACGAATAATTAAATAGTTTATCGATTTATTTGTATGTAGCTAAACTGAGATTTGTGAACAGAAGCTGTGTCATACTTTATCTGCCCTTCCAATTTTTAGAAAATTAGAATGTCTGCCTCTAAACAATTGAGGTTTACCTAATTGTACACTGTAAAAACAGCTTCTGTCGCGAGGTAGATACTCACTGTCCCTAATGTACACATACTAGTCTTTTAAAATATGAATCAAGTTCAAAGGGTTTAACTATATGATTTTTATTCTGGATTTCTAGTATATCCATAATAGGACAAATTTTCTCCCTGGAAATCTGTTAACCCCTTAATGGATATGTAAAAACAAAATTTACAGTCTGGTTATTTTAGGTAAATAACAGCAAAAAAAAAAAAAAGCCTTCTATATAAAAATCTTACGACTCTATAATTTAGATTTTAAAAATTACTATTTTTCTTTTATTCTTCATAGAACCTTGCACATTGCTAGCAATTAAAAATAAATTGAGAGCTACTAATATTAACTACTTATGTGACTTTTTTTGGACATGTTATTGTTTGCTCTGATTTTGTTCATACCTTTTTTTTTATAAGACTTTCTTTTCAAAGGAAAATTACCAAAAAGTAGTTCAAACAATTTCTTACAATTGTATAGTATTTATCTGTGTAATAGTTAAATAGTACTTAAATAAAATATTGCCCTCTTAAAAAGTATGCAATTTACTCATTAATCATCTTTTTATCATTTTCCCCTATTCTTTGATATTCTCCAGACTTGAGCTTTATTTCACATATTTTATTTCATTTCTGTAGTTCATGATACCGTTGCTAAAGGATTTAGGCACAAAATAGTTATTCCTGCATATAAACTGGTTTTATCTGACCATTATAATGTGCCCTAACTTTTACTATTTTTCATGTGTGAATTGTACCACAATGAATCCATAGGTATTAAAAATAAGCAACAAACTAATCAAAACTACATAAGGTCAGTTCTCTGAAATAATTCAATTCCTGGCCAGACAGGTGACTCACAGCTAAAGTCCCAGCACTTTGGGAGGCCAATGTGGGATGGTCGCTTGAGACCAGGAGTTTGAAACCATCCTGGGCAACATAGTGAGACCAGTCTCTTAAAAAAAAATTGTAAAAAAAAATAATAATTCAATTCCTGAAGTGAAAATATCATTGGCTCTTAAATAATGTTTTGACTCATGTCAGATCATTGTCTTTTACTGTACTTTTATTGTATATATATCTTGGAAGTTTTAAAGTTATATTGTTAGAAGATAGAAAACATATAAAGAAAATATTTAAAAGGGTTTAGTCATGGAATCAGAATGACAGATAGAGAAGTTTACCTGAAAGATCATTTTGGCCAGCTATTGTTAAATGACCTGCCCAAGGCCACAGATAGTGGCACAGCTCTTTTTTTTTTGTTTTTGCTTGGTTAAGCATCACTAACCTTCGACTGAATACTGCCGACATATCAGAAGCCTAAACTTACTGAATACATCAAGCTGGTCCTAAACTCGCGCCAAGTACTCATTGTTAGTACAGCTAATGATAAATCTGAATAAGGATGTCCTTTGAAAAGATGACATACATAAAAACCAGAATGAAGATCCTAAATATCTACTTATGGAAAGTTTTTAAAGAGAGACAATGCTCAGATCAGAAACTGGGATCTCTTCTACTATCCCAGCTTAGAAAACTGCAAATTGTTGCCTGCAGGAACCTGGTTGAAAAGTCCTTTGCTGAATGATCTATCTCAAGTACTGCCATTGATTGCTTCTCTTTCAGGCTTTATAGGACAGTGGAAGTAGATTTTCAGAATGCCCCCAAATGCAGAGTACAATGTAGCCATAGCTCTTTACCTCTGGCTGGGTAACATGCCCACCTCAGCCTGAGGTGCAGACATGCTGGAGACATGGCTGGAGAACCGCCTCCTTCCAATCGCACTCAGGAGGTAAGCTTCTTGTTCACTTACCACACTGGGCATGCTCATAGAGTCATCTGAAAGGGGCAAAGAAATAGAGTATTATAAAAACTATGGCACTGATCAGAAAACACAACCCAAGCTGCACTTCGGTTCTATCCTTGGCTTGAGTACAACCTTAGAGCTGTCTCCAAATTATCACTGGTCCCTTTGTATAGATAAAAAACTAAGACCTGTCATGTCTATATGTCTCTCACCTTCCACACCAGAATATCCTTCATAAGATAAAAGTAAACTTCTTGTCCATTTCTACAAATAAATTACCTGTGAAAGTCAAAAGCCACCTGCAAATCTAAGATTTCAGAAAGACTAGAATGTAAATTTTTAAAACATTCCAGAAATAGTTCAGTAAGAGAGTTTGTTATTTAATGAATCAAGTACATTTCCTTGACATTCAAAACTTGTACTCACAACATTTATTGATTCCTAGACTGCCGAGGAAAAGACTCTTTAAGATATTTTAGGAAAAATATTTGAAAAACTATAAATTTCAGAAATAAATGCTTATTTTAACCTAAGTTTTAAAATATAAGTATGTGATCTCATTTTCTCCACAGGAGCAGAAATTAACATACTAAAATCTATGTGCTCGGTGGCTTAGCCTGTAATCCCACGCCTTTGGGAGGCTGAGGTGAGTGGATTGCCTGAGCCCTTTGAGACCGGCCTGGGCAACTTGGCGAGATCTCATCTCTACAATAAATAAAAAAAAATTTAGCCGGGCGTGGTAGCGCGCGCCTGTAGTTCCGGCTGCTTGGAAGGCTGAGGCGGAAGGATCGCCAGAGCCCAGCAGGTCGAGGCTGCAGTGGCTGGGAGCGGCCACTGCACTCCAGTCTGGGTGACAGAGTGAGACTCCAACTCAAAAAAAAAAAAAAAAAAAGAAAGTTAGTTTTAGCACAGTATTTGTAACAATATGACCTAATTCTAAATGAGCTAATGTTCTTTGTTGCTAAACCCTTACCGTATTATACTTTGATAAACATACTGAGTTTTGGAGAATGTATGCTACCATATGTGGTTTTATATGATCATCTGATAGCATGTATTTAAAATATTCCAAGTAATTATATTTTTGATTAAACTTATTTCAAATCAAAAGGCAAATATGAAAAGTGCTGGAAATTTTAATGACTGATTTGAAATTGATTATTGTTAATGGAATGGTATTTTATTTGTAGGAGTGTCCATAGAAAAGAGAATAAGCAAATGTACCTTTAAAATATGAAAAAATAGAGTAGGATATATTGAGCTATTTCTACAGAGCACCTTCCCAGATCCTACTGACTTTTCTCCCCATTATTTATACCCATACATATATCATTTAACATTCATGCCCCTGATATTTGGTGATTAATCGTGTGCTGTCTTCCATGAACCCTTTTGTTAAGTGTTCTTTATTACAAATGTATGTCATCTCCTCTAAAAAAAACTATATTAAGATATTGCAGGGCAGAGAACATATGTTTCTCATTCTTCTTTCTTCTTCGTCTAATACAGTTTTGATGACTGAATGGGAAAATAGTCTAAATCAAAGCAGTATATATTTATTTATAATTATATTCCTCCCTATATAAATTCATACACATTCACAACGCAACTACACTACACCGTTTGTTAGCAATCCTGCTTTAATTAGAATGGTTGTGATGTCTGGGAACAGAGATATTGGCAAACAGTGACAAGCCTCCCTACTCCCCCCGACCCCTGCCTCATCAGTGTGAGTGTTTGCTCTTGGCCGATAATATCCCTGTTTATATCTTCTCTACTTTTCTTCACTGGCTTCTTCCCACTGGTTATCTGCTTATTCATAAGGTTACCTACAAAATATATGTAGTTCTACAAAAGATAGGCGATATCCTTTCCATCGTTTGAAAAACAATTGCTGGGCAAGGCTACTTCAAGCATTCAAAAAATGGATTTTACTTTGAGTTCTGAACTGTTACCAGTACTTAATGGATATTTAAATTGCAGATCATTTTCTCTCTCATTGTGTTTTCTTGGTCGAGACTTCCCCAGTCACAATTTTAGGTGCATCTGCATGAACAGTCACCAGTTATTTGGACACAACAGTCGTTATTTGGACACAAGTGTGTCTGTAGGCTGGAGCAAGCCAATACGATTATTACTTTATCGGACTAACCCTGAAGCAAATCCTGGAAATATTACTGGTAAGTGTTGACAAAGCACTGACTTCTTTTCCTGTCCTTCACACCCAACTGTGGTAGGGCGCTAAAATACTTCTATTCAGCTTACTTAATTAAAATTCTAACCTCAACTCCCATTTCCTCTGTTGAATGTAGTTCAGAGTGGGGCTTTTTGTTGTTTGGTATGGAGAGGCTGATATTGAAGATGTAGAGTTTGTTCTCATTCTTAAGGCATTGACCACACAGCTTTGCCATAACTGTGGAATTATAACAAGTGGAAAATTGTGGAATTTTAAAACCCCTTTAATGCAATTCTAAAGCCCTTTAAATGACAGTGGCATTTAACGGACCCTTTCACCCTACTTTTTACTTTTTAAAACCTCCTGTTAAGTACACATGTGCAGTGTTTCTTGACCGGATTTCCCTCATGTCGTGACACCAAATCTCTATCTAGCACAAATGTTAGAAGCTTCCAGGCTGACCTAGTCACTGGGGATTCTGGTAACCCAGATGCGGAGTGTGTCTCCTCAAGACAGTGGGCTGGTTTACATACTGGCTAGGGTAGCTAAGGGGTCTTTTCTGAATCCTGAGCATATGCCCTGCTCGCTTTTCTTTGCATAGTGGGGTCGTGTAATTGCTGATCAGCCCTCTAAGCAAGGTGCTCAGGAGAAATGGGAACAAGTGCTTCCCTTAGTTACTTATCCACAATTTCAGTGAGGAGTAGTGGGAAAGGTTGAATAAATAAGCTCAAATAAAATGTAGGGGGTCACTAAAGATTTGACATTTTGCCTGAATTCTTCCCAAGTGACCAAAGATAACAAAGGAATTTACAGAAGAGCAGACATTAGGGATCATGGAATCAGTCACATTTCCACCTAGAATTCCTCTTGTTAAAAAACAATCTGAACAGGTGAGAAGGGCAAAATCCTTCCCAAACCGGGACTCCTATAGCCAAGCTGTGTCTCCCACCCAAATTCTCTGAGGTCTCTTACTTTCCTCATCTTCCTCGTCCGTCCTACTCAGGGTATCCTGTGAAGCCTGCTGGGATGGCTCACTGTCCTGCTCCCAGACAGTGCCCGTGCCCGTGTTAGAGCGGGACATGGTGGCCAGGCTCAGGCGATAAGCAGAGGTGGAAGTGCCCACGGTGCTGATGGATGTCTTTCCTTGGTAGGCTAGGGGTTCAAGAGACAACCCTGGTGAGAATCTCAAAAGAAAACAAAGGTCTGCTTCAAAGTCTTCCCCAACAACCTATATTGTTTAGGAAAGGTTAGTTAAATGATGTGTCCCAGTCAGATGGTCTTTAGGTCAGAAGATCAAATGAAACTGAGGATGTTTATGCACACACACAAAAAATCAATAGTGGCCACTGACAACTGGATAGTTTCTTCGTCAGAGCATAACAGCTCTAACATTGTAGAATGCTTTGATACCGCCTCCTCCCTTACTGCTTTTCTGTTTGATTTTCCAGGGTTGGTAGGATGCAAATTAATTTTGACCTGAAGGTTAGCTTCCCGCTTGATAGCTTTTCCTGGGAAATATACTTTACCTGACATAAGCCTATGAAAATAATATATAAGGTGTCTTATATGAACCCCACAATCAAAATCAGAATGCATAACCAAAACTGTGTTCTCGTTCTTTTTCTGAAATTACAGTCTATAAAATATCCCTCAATTCTATGTCTGATTATTTTATTCTAAAGTAGAATATTTGAATGGCAATGTGTAGGTTTCACTAATATTATACTTGTCAAAATGTTTATCTTTAACATATTGTCTGCAAACAATAAAAGAACAAAGGGGGAAAAAAATTCCGAGACACATATTCTACTCATGGAGTGACTGCCCTCTAATGGCAAATAATGATTTATTTTCCTTCCTCAGCGTTTTGCTGTTAATATAAGTGCAAAAGGTAAACAGTGTACTCCCAAAGAAAATCTTTTGAATAATGTAAAGAAAGTAGCTTCTAGCCTGTCAACTCTAAGCTTACCCTTCCCATTCCAATTTGTGAAAAGTTAAAGGCCTGGTTTGAAGTTTCTTTACTATGACCACTTTTTATGTGTGTAAGTTATTTATCCTCTGTTGAGTCTCAGTTTGTTCATTTTTTTCAGTTATGTGCCTTGTAGATATCTGTGTGGATTAAAGGAAATAACTCGTGTGAAATAATCCACTGTGTGGATTAAAGGAAATAACTTCTGTGAAATAAGTCTCTTGTTTCTTTTTCAAAAGGAAATGAAGGTAAGAATTTAAACAGATTTCCCCTCAATTAAATATTTCAAGAAAGAGCTTAACTACTAAAATGAAAGTTTTAAAAAATTAAGGAAAGAATAAAATTAAACGTTTATGATAGCCCTATGATTTTTGCTTTGTTGTTGACTATGATCACATGGTCAATCTAACAGTGTACCACAATGGCTTTTTTTTTTTTTAAGATTCAGGGGAGGCCAGGCTCGGTGGCTCAGCCTGTAATCCCAGCGCTTTGGGAGGCTGAGGTGAGTGGATTGCCTGAGCCTGCGGGTTCGAGACCCGGCCGGGCAACTTGGCGAGACCCCATCTTTACAATAAATCAAAAAATTAGCTGGGCGTGGTAGCCGCGCCTGTAGTTCCAGCTACATGGAAGGCTGAGGTGGAAGGATCGCCAGAGCCCAGCAGGTCGAGGCTGCAGTGGCCGGAGGGAGCCACTGCACTCCAGTCTGGGCGACAGAGTGAGACTCCAACTCAAAAAAAAGATTCAGGGGTACACTTGCATGTTCATTACATGGACATATTGTGTAGTGATGGGGAGTAGGTCTCAGGTGGCCCATTCCCCAGATAGCAAACATTGTATCGCATAGGTAATTTCTGAACGCTAACCCCACCCCCGCACCCTCCCTTCCTTCTTATTGGTGTCTCTCTGTCTATTATTTGCCATCTTTGTGACCATTTAGCTACCACGTATGAGTGAGCACATGTGATATTTGGCTTTCTGTTTTTGAATCTGCTCACTTAGGATAATGATCTCCAGCTCCATACACGTTGCTGCAAAGGGCCTGATTTCATTGTCCCCAAATGACTTATTTATACACGGTTCCAAAAAGAGCAATGACCTTGGCAGAAAGACCTTTGTAGGCTGTGAGTTCCATCAGTCAAGCAAACTCACAGTACCCGCCTGCATACTCACCGGATCCACTGTGAACTGCCTCTTTCAGAATCTTTAGCTCACTGTTGAACTCAGTGATCAGTGAGCTCTTACACAAAGGGCGTGGTATGAAGCGCCGCTCCAGCTGGTCAGCAATGTGTTGCCGGGCAGAAAGCTCTTCGTGATTCTCGGCTGGTTGGGCCAGAAGCTGGAAGGAAGGCAGAGCATTCTCAGGCCTCAAGTTTCCATTTATAAAATGGGCTAACTGCTGCACCCATTTCATAGTTGTGAGGAATAAATAAGGAAATGAACATGACATTCTTGGAACAGTATTTTATACAGGAAGTGCTTAATGAATACTTGGTTTTGAATCACTGCCTCGAGAAATCAGGGCATGAAAAGAACAAAAGAGTAAATGGGTACTGAGGATCTTGGAGGAAAAATCATGTTTTATGCTTCAAGCATTCCATCTTTTTCATACATTTTATTTAAAATCAGATCTTAGTCATGCCACTGAAGATAGGATCACATTCTCCAGACCATGCCATGGGGCCAATCTTTTTTGGGGTGGGTGGGGTGGGGAGCAATTAGTGGGGAGAAAGCTAAGTTTGTCCAACAAAGCTCTTCCTGTGAAGGTACTTCTGATGGAAAATTCTATCCTCTGGGATAGACTTTGGGCTGTTCTCTTATCCAGCCTGGTATGAACGGGAGCTAACTGGCTACAGTACACCCCATGGGCACCGTTGCCATCATTCTGCTCATGGGAGAGCTGCACGTTCATGCGGACTTGTTACTCCTGGGAGGAGAGGCACACACTCTACCTTGCACTGGATGAAAGGGCGCAAAAGCACAAAGATGGGTATTCGGGTCCGCACGATGAAGTCGAGGAAGTCCCACAGGGCCAGGCCGCCCACCTTCCGCAGAGCCATCTCTTTCACCTGGAGGCTCAGCCAGTACCACTGGCTTCCCAGCTGCCTCTCAAAGCAGACGAGAATCACCTTCAGGGCTTCACACCGGGAAAAGAGAGAAGTGAGCCCGCAGCAGAGGAACCCAACACACATCCACAGCTCTTTATACATCGGGATACTTTCTAAATGCCTAAGCTGTCTCCGTGTTTCCAGAAACTTCATGTGTACTCCTGAGCGAGAATGTTCTGGACATCCATGACAAAATTTTTTGTGGTAAATATTTCAATTCTCACTAGGAGAACATAAATATCTTAAGTGTATTCAATGACTATTTTGAAAAACATAGAGCAATGCAGCTCTCAGATTAGGAAAGGAAGTGTTTTATAAATATGATGTGTGGGTAATGTTTGCTTTTCAACAGTTTTGTCATAGTGGCTTTATGGTAATGCTGGTGTCTCACTCACATCCTCAGCAAAAACTTGGATTTTAAAAACCTTTTCCTTTTGACCATAGAAATAAGTATTTTTGTTATTAAGAATAATTCAGGCCAGTCTCGGTGGCTCAGCCTTTAATCCCAGTACTTTGGGAGGCTGAGGCGAATGGATTCCCTGAGCCTGTGGGTTTGAGACCAGGCCGGGCAACTTGGTGAGACCTGGTCTCTACAATAAATCAAAAATTAGCCGGGCGTGGTAGCACATGCCTATAATTCCAGCTACTTGGAAGGCTGAGGCAGAAGGATGGCTGGAGCCCAGCAGGTCAACACTGGGGTGGTTGTGAGTATGCCACTGCACTCCAGCCTGGGTGACGGAGTGAGACTCCAAAAAAAAGTAATAATAATAATATCAAACCACGCAGAAATACACAGAGTTAAGAAAAATTAAGTCCTTTCTCCTTCCAGTTCCCTTCCTGACCCTACCCTAAATTGCTCCCCAGAGGTAACTAGTGAAGGTGTTTGGGTATATCTTACCAGATATAAAAGCACTCTCCCTCTCTCTCTCATTGCATATTATAGCTATTGCTAAATAAACACTGTTGGATTTCTTTACCATGTCTCTTTCTAACATGTATTGCTCCTGATTAACATAAAAGTCTTAATTGCATTGAACAATTAAATGCACACAGAAATTCAGCTCCCTAAAGCCCTCAAGAGTCACTATACCTTTACCATCTTCAGGACATTTCTAGGGGAGAACCATGCCATGAAACACACAGAAAGAGAGGGAGAGACTGCAAGATTCTTTTTACCCATCTCCCTCCTCCAGATATCACTTTCCATAGCAATTGCTTATTCCTATTCCTCTCCCTCAACTAAATAAATGAACAAAAAGAGAACTCCTCTTCCCCTGCCTGATTCTGATGACCTGTCCACTGCTAGGTGCCTGTGGCTTTCTTTGGGTTTCTGCCATTCTGTCCAACACACAGCACTGTGTAACAAGGGGACCGATGGCTTGAATTTGAAATCCAGCTCTGTCATTTATTAACTGTGTGCCTTTAGGCAAGTTACTCAACCTTTCTGTGGCCAAGCCACTTCACTCCTAGAATGAAAATAAGGTTAACTTCTTAGAGTTGTTGTGAGGATGTGAGGATTCAGGGTGTTGATAAGTACAGAAAACTGCTTGGTGCACAGTAAATACTCAAAATACATGTAAAAATAAATTTTAAATGGAGGTTCAGTAGCCTGGCCAAGTAAATAAAGTAAAAACATCCCTTTGCCTAAAAAGGCAGAAAGTGGAGAGGACTGAAACCCATCACATGTTTTCTCATATCTGCGTCTCACAAGTCCCTTTGCTCCATCATCCTCTGTGCCATCCCAAACTTCATGCAGGGCTGTATGCCAGGGTTTGGATTTGGTTTAAACCCTACTTTTCCATGCACCGGCCCACTGAGCACCCACGTGGGTCAGTCCTGTGCACATGCATTCCTTTCTTTTTCTCCTTTTTCATTCTCATTGTCAGTCCTATCATTTTCAAACACATCCCTTCATAATGTAGTCCAAACACTCCACATACTCTAAACTCCAAAGCCTTTTTCTTATCAGTGTGCTTATGTTCATCTTATGCTCCCCATCAAAGACCTGCTTTGGTGAATCGAGAAATGTCAGGCATGACTTTCTCAACTTTTTCCTTTGGAAATTTCCCACTGCCCGTGATCCTTATTCTTAGTACTATGGCAAGAGTCACCTTGTCCCACGGGCCCAGTTCATTCAGTACCAAAGAGTGGCTTTCCACTGTTACATGGATTAGGACCTAAAGACAGGGATAGGGTAGTAGGAGTCAAAAGGGGAAAGGAGTTGGGAAGCCTATGGGAGGAGAATTAGTGGACTCACTCACCAATGATCAAGATGGAGATGAAAGATAATGACGGGAAGAAAAATAGACAGCAGGGGCCCACCTTGTCTTGCTGCATAGGGTGTGGACGGCACTTCTGGGCCCCATTCGCATAGGTGACAGATCTGGAGTTGTGTAACACAGTGTCCTTCGACACTAGACTAGTTCTAGATCCGATAAGCCACCAAACCTCCCTAGTGATCTTGTCCTTAATCAGCAAGGAGGAATCCTTACTGCAGATGCCTTCCTTGCATGGCCACTCTTATAAAAACAACCAAGTAATTGAGGCATGGCAGATATGCAAGCACTTTGTTTTCTGGCGTATGTTTACTGAAGGAAACCAAACTCTTGCAAGGGTAATGTTTCTTGTTCAAGTAGCTTCCTTAAACACTTTATGGATTGAGGAGTCTCTGAACCCTTTATGAGCCAAGATAGAACTTAACTAAGCACATCCATCCATACATGCATGCAGACAGACAAACACACACACACACACACACACACACACACACACACACACACACACACACACACACACACACGCATACACCCAGAGCAAGCACCCACCGAGGTATGCTGCTTGGCTGGTGGACTCAGCCAGGCCTTCTCTGCGCAGGTCTTTCCCTGCGTCCCCGGGGGTGGAGCAATGAGCAGGGGAGCTCTCCAGCATGAAGTTCTTGCTCCTGGAGGTACTGATGATCCTCGGTGGCAGGAGCACATTGATGACCGTCTGCAGCAGCAGCTGCACCTCCGGCTGCTCCAGCCACGGGCTGTCTGAGGGGCAGAATTTGGGAGAGTGAAGTGGAAAGAAAAACAGTCACAAGGTAGACTTTCCACATTAGACACAGAAAAGCTCAGCTCTCTCCGTTTCCAAACCAGAATGCCCTAGAAACTCAGGTGTTTTCCATCAAGTACAGCTTGTCCCATGGACAGAAACAGTGTTCCTGGCACCTGAGTGTTTTCTCCATCACCGGCACCAAAAAGCTTGCATTCTTAGCCAAATCGCCTGCTTACCATTTCAATCTCCTTTCTTTCTTTCTTTCTTTTTTTTTTGCAAATACTCATAAGGCACTGTCCTTACATTGGAGATAAAATTTCCTAAAAGAAAATCCCCCTTAGCAGGAAGATAAATGAAAATATATTGGAACTGAATGACAGTGGCCAGATTTCTGCTAACCAGAGGCAGTCAGTTATAAAAGTCCATTCACCTGTCACTTCTCATCATATTATACTTCAACTGATACCATTTTCTTAATTGAAATAATGTCCTTCTGATTTTTCCTGTACTGAGATAATTTTAAATAGGATGTATCTTCTAAGAGGTAGAGCCGAGAAACTCTTGTCCCAGGACCGTTAAACTGAAAAGAAAGAAAAACTTATTTCCTAAGGTAACCCTATTCAAACAATTCAGATCGAATTCAGTGATGGCCTTCATGAGAAGAGGAGAAAAAAACGACAGCCTGACATTTAAGAAAACACAGCAACAATGATAAATTTCCTTTAGTTAAATTAATCAGACCTTTGCTTCCAGATCCTACTGTGAGCACAAATGGGATGAGTAGATTTAAAAGCATCCCCTCCCTTCGCTCTTGATTGGTGAATGGGGAGATCACATGGCTTAAAGGAAAATCTTCTTTTAAAGCCTGTGCAGCAACAATAGAAAGAAAGATTAGTTGACCACCACACCCACTTAGTATGTTTGTTTTAACACAGCATGAAGGAGATGGTGACTCCCTGCTGGCTGCTCCTGTGAACTCTGAGTTCAATTGTTGTCTGTACAGCATTCAAGATTCACTCAGAACTGATACTTTACCATTTTGCTTGACATAATTGAGAGTTACATGCCTAAAAAGATAGTAATAGCTTGAATATTAAGTGAAAAATCATCATACTTATGGTCAGGAACAAAAACAACTCCATTTCCCCATTAATTTTCTCAATGCGTCCACCAATAAGTATTTTAGCAACAAAGACAAAGGAAGAAAACCAGAACTTCTCACTTGCTGCATTTGGCGTTACTTAAAAGTTCTCTGACTCCTAACAAGGCTTTCTCAAAGCCAAAAAACAATAAGCAATACAGAAAGAAATCAGTGATCTTTGCACATAGTTTACTAAAATGTACCATTTTAGGAATGTCCTTACTTCCCTTCTGTCTGTTAACCACAGCTCTGATTTGATCTTTCTATCATCTACTCATCTCTGAAGAATGAGGAACCATCATGCTTGGTTATCAGATATGGATAGTTACCATTTGCATAAGTTGTTTTTCTTTCCATTGATTACAGAGTTTTCCAATGATATACTGCTCTCTAAAATTTGGTGACACACAGAAATAGGTAGGAGAGTTGAGATTCTGCACTTTTTTTATTGCCTTGGGAATGATTTTTTTAAAGAAATAAAGTGGAAGAATTTTTTAAGGCACCTACAGTATTCAACCCACAATCATTAAAGGAAATTAAGATATTCAAAGTCTAGTAATAACATCTGAAAGAATTTTATATTGCAATTCTTTCTGAAAATAATTTAAAACCAGACTGTGAATATTGCCTCCTCTTTTAATTAATAATTGTGAGCTGAGTATCTGTGAACCATTATTTTGCTCACGTTTTAAATGACGGAAGTGTGGCAGGACTAAATGACTCTGCTATATTTGAAATCTCAAGAAGAATTACAGAAGTGCAACTTGGGTCCAAGCTCAGGGCTAAAGCTCCAAGCCTCTAAAAGTTTGGAGGTGTTTCCACTCTTGTTTCACAGATTTTGCCCAGCCTTTGCAGAAGGAAAAAGAGAACACCGTGATGTGGTGCCTCAACCAGCAGCTTAATGAGCGTGACAAACAGGTAAGGCAGTCACACCTGTATCTGCAATGCTACAAGCCGGACAACAGCTGTGCTGAAGGGCAGAGGTGGTGAGAGATAAGGGCTGAGATGAAGAAGGGGCAATCCATCAGCAACACTGGAAGGTCCTACCACTCCCATCACCTGAAATACAAACAGAGCACATGACCAGCCTTGACTATTGCCATTTCATGCAACTGCAGTAAGGGCTTCTCAGTAATAATAATAATAATAGTAAGAATAATAATAATATGATAATGATAAATTGAAGGTTGGGCATGTCACTTTTCATCTGTTTTTCTTTTTTTAAACTTTTAACCTTTTCTTTCATGTAATGTCTGGAGTCAGGTCGCTCATCACACTGATTCAGCCAAGGTTTTGCAGAATGTCTGTAGTTAACTATGTCAATCATGAGAGATGAACCAAAAAGCTATGCTAATCAGGAGTTTGGACACTTACTTATGGATTCAAAGGAATGCGGTCGACATTCTCGGATGGAGCAAATACAACAACGATGATGGCAACAGCTCTATTTGCACTAGGCATTCCAACTACAGGTTGATTGCTCAACTAGAGAAGCAGCAGCTTAGTCAATGAAATGCTCTAACATGGTTTCCACGCATTTGACAAAACCTTGTCGGGACCAGACTCTAGATATTACATAAATAATTTTTTAAAAAATCGTTCTTTCTTTCCACATAAATCCTAGACTGGCCAACTCGTAGTGTCATTTTGCACTCTACAAATCCTTTTCCCATTTTCGTCTCCCCCTCCCCAGACTACCTCTACATCTAGCCAATTGTGCAGGCTCCGCCACCGCACTCTCCAACTGGCAGCCCTCAACTCTCAGCGCAACTTGAAGAGGTGAATTATCAAAGTAGTGCGTGGGAAGCAGCACGCCAAAATCCCCTCTGGGTAGGGATGGGCCCCTGGATCTCCCCACGCACCACCTTGAAATGTACCTCGCTACTTTCAGTGTCACCTGAGCCGTCTGTTTTCATGGGTAAGTTGGGGCACAGAGTGTTTGACCTGTAAATCTTCAATTCAGAGAAGTCAATAGCAGAGTTAAATTTTGCAAAGTTTCATAAGATTGCCACTTGGCTACTCACCAGATTGACACAGACATTGATCAGTGACCTAAGGTGAGGCAGGAAGGATATGACTGGCTGCCTCTGAAGTGTCAAACAAACCCCTTCAATCAAATTGCTGGCAGGCTCCCACTCAACCTGTCGCCTGGAATACAATACAGGAGCCATTAGAGGCTTGGCTCCCTTGTGGAGACAGTCTGAAACAAGTGAATGAGACAGTGATTCTGACGTCATCTAAGACAGGACGTGTGTTTTCGAGACCACAAAGTGCTTCACATGGGGTGACGTTTACCCACATTGTTCCAAAAGTACAGAGCACACTGGGAGGGGAAGAAGATACTGAAAACGTAGCAGAGGCACGCCTGCCCCACTCGACTAATGAGACAAAATCTAGTGAAGAAAAAACAGAGATGATGAAAGGGTTGCATTTTATGTTCCCTGGCCTTAGCTTTGAGAGAGGGTCCTAAGACTATCATTTTAGGAAACCCATCCCAGGGGGCGGGAGGGGGTGAGCATTCCTGATAGAACCGATCTGGTCTCAGCTGCCGCTCTAAGATCCATTTCTCAGGCTACTTATGATCCTAGGAGCTTTTACACTAGATCACTACAAATTGGAATTATATGGCTTAACTTCAGCCAAAAAAGACCATATTAGAAGAAAACAGTTTACTTGAAAGGTATTCTCAGGGGCACACCTCATCAACAACCTAACCCTGAATTGTACCCCACATCTTTAAAATTAAAAAATTAAATAAGTAAATAAAAATAAAGGTATTCTCTCTTGACTGCCCAAGAAATGTTATGCTACCACTTTCTATGGCAGCATAAATGTTCGTACTATATATAACCCAATTAGATGAACATGAGATTTTCTGTAATAAGAGTTAAACCATTTAATAATTGTCCCAGTACTGAAAGATTCATTCCTGTGGCCTCAAAATAAACAGGCTGGGCTTTGCTGATACCAATACTATTTTAATTTTAGTATTGGATATACTAGATTTCCAAGCTTGTATTTTCTACCAAAATAGAATCTCTGTAATGACAAATGGAAATGTATTCATAAAAGAGGATGTACTGACATCCCAGATGCCAAAGGCCAAGTAATGCACAGATCAGGTTCAGTCAACATGTCTTGTGTTGAACTGAGATCACCTAAAGAAGTTAAATCTAAGTCAACTCCATATTCACAGCACGTCTCCCAAGAAAACTGTCTACAACTGACAAAGTCTATGCCTTAATCCAGAAGTCTACTGTTTGGAAGCATGATCTTTACATTGAGTTTAATTATATGACAAACGGCTTAGTTTATGGAGATGTTTAACATCTTTAGAACCCAAGTTACTTAAGAAAAAAATTATTTTGACACACCCTTGTATGACAGTTATAAGGGTTTGATAAGCCATTTGCTGACAGACACAAATGTTCTATTGGGACCACTAAATAAATAGTACATTAAGAACAGGCACTTCCATGCTGCTGAAATAAATAAACTTTAACTAATGTGTAGGCTTCATCATCGTGGTATAAAAGAATATAAGAACAGCCTACCCATTATTAGAATAAAAACTTCCAATTTTTTAAGAGATGGGGTCTTGCTATGTTGCCTAGGCTGCAATCCTTCTGCCTCAGCCTCCCAAAGTGCTGGGCTTACAGGTGCGAGCCACATGCCCAGCTTTCAGTTTGTTTGTCTTCAATGACTCTTGAAGGCTGCATAAAAGACCATAGGCTAATATTTGGAAAAGTTCTGACAAATCAAACATGAAGTGTTATGTATTCTTGGGCAAGAGTTATACTAATCTTGGGTTTAGTTTAATAAAACAAAATATTCTCACTAACTCAAACTTGACATCTCCAAGTTAGTGGGTTTACTAGCATTTACCAAGTGAACTAACTGTTTACTATGACTATAGTTTCCATATGAGACTCACATGTCCAAGTAGACTGGCTCAAAAACGTCTGCTAATGTGAAGGCTACTAGTGAATCTTTCTTAGGTCACTAAACAGATCAAATACTAACAGTGTTCATTTAGTACCGCACTGAATTAGGTGAAAAGATGAAAATTAGGTATTTGTTGTCAATCCTGTGACCTTTTTAGCTTCTGCTTAGCCGATTATTATAAAGCTTAGCATTTCTCTAAACTGGCACCTAAATATATTAACTAGTTATGTTAAATTCCAGTATTTTTAACATCAAATAATTTTCTTTTCCTACAGTATTTTTAACATCAAATAATTTTCTTTTCTTTTCTTTTCTTAGCTGTTTTATTTATAAGGCATACTATGCCTTATTTCAAAGGGGATTGAATTTTTTATGTGTGTCAGATGAGGAACATGATAATTAAGAAATGGATAGATTTTTCAAGATGAACCCATATTATTTGCAAAGAAAATGTTATTTCCTCAAAATATAGACTCTGCTACTTGGGCATTCACAGTCCTGATTGGCTGGGCACATATACCAACCGAGAACTGTCAAGCCATTCATTCTCCTCCAGATTCTTTTGGTTTAGCATCTTAAAAATATGATGAATCCTAACTCTGAGATCCATAGTATCAACAGCTTACTAGGAGGCATCCTTACCTCAAAGTAGGCATCTTATGAATTTTGTTGAACATTCTATCCAATCTCTTTAAAATGAGGATAAGGGCCGGCCTCACTGCCTCGGCTGTCCAGTCGGTAATAGGCAGCATCTCCATGATGTACCGCCGAAGCCCACGGCTCTCCATTGTCTGGGTGTCATACGGTGCCAGCTTCAGGAGCGAGTGTGCGATTTCTGCCAACCTAAATTTTTTTTTTTAAAGAATAAGCTTAGGATGCCTCCATGGGATTTTCTCACACAGCATCATGCTAGTCACATCCTTCAAGTACACCGCGCTGAACTAAGAACGTTCTCCCCAAAATCCTTCATCTCTGTGTTCTCCTCTCATACACCAACCAGTACAGTGATGCCTAAACATGCATATGAATACATAATCGTAGAATCTTTTAGAGGGTAAGGGTGAAGAGCATCTGATGAGGAAACCAAAACCCTGAGAGATTCAGGATAGGTCAAATATAGCTAGAGAATGGCATTGCTAGCTGGGCTCGGTGGCTCAGCCTGTCGTCCCGCGCCTTGGGAGGCTGAGGTGAGTGGATGGCCTGAGCCCGCGGGTTCAAGACCCGCCTGGGCAACTTGGTGAGACCTCATCTCTACAATAAAACAAAAAAAATTAGCCGGGAAAAGTAGTGCACTCCTGTAGTTCCGGCTACTCGGAAGGCTGAGGTGGAAGGATCCCTGAGGCCAGCAGGTCGAGGCTGCGGTGGCCGGGAGCGGCCACTGCACTCCAGTCTGGGTGACAGAGTGAGACTCCAACTCAAAAAAAAAAAAAAGAGAATGACATTTCTGAGGATATATATACACATAGAGGATGGGGACTGACCCCCCCAACCAGAATTTATTCATTAAAAATTGGGTATTTATTCTTACATGTTTAAACTTTAGTCACCTCCAAAGTACTCTGTGTTGGATGCAATACACCTATTGAGGTGCTTTTTTCACTGTTCAAAACAGTTCTTGAACTCATCCATTTTGATGCCTTTTTGTGCTTCTGCCGTTTTTCATTTCACCTCTTTCACACTGGCAAAACCTTTTTCATCCAGGGAAACAAAAATATAAAGTCACTTGGGCAAGATCAAGTGAATAGGCGAGCAGTCCACGAGGATCATGCTATGTTTGGTCAAAAACTGCTGAATGCTCAGTGCGGTACAGGCAAGTGCGATGTTACGGTCAAAGAACCAGTCACCTGTTTCCCACAGTTTGGGATGTTTCCTCCACAAATGGTGTTGCAACCTTCTCAAAACGTCCAGATAAAAACGATGACTGACTGCTCGATCTGGAGGAACAAATTCTGAGTGCACTACAGGGGACCCGCCCTCCAAAAGATAATTCTGGTTTTTTTTTGGGGGGGGGTCCCTCTCATATATATGTGTGTGCGCACACACACAAACACATATTTGTTATTTATGTAACACATACCCATCCAAAAGAACCTAAACTTTAGTGAACAAGAAAATCAATATCAAATCTGTGTGTAAGCTTCATGGCTTCGGAACTCCCACAGTGCCCACAGTCAAGGTCAAAGGCACTCTATAAACTGTGCTCTTGGTTTTTATTGCAGTCTAAGGAGCTCTTCAGACTCCATTGCCTTCCCTCTCCTTCAGTCATCTCTTCTCTCTTTGTGTCCTATATGTGGATCCATCTTCCGGCTCCACTGAGATGAGTTATATAACTGACCCAGGTCTTTTGGTTTTGATTGCCTCTACTTCTCAGAGTTCCCAGCTCAGTTCCACGCAGAAACTGCCAGAAGGAAAGTTGTGCTTTCTTCAAGGTTGGCCCAGGTTCCCAGTTACCAGACCCAAGTGTCTGTAGCGTGAGTGTGAGATTTTTCTGAGGGGGAATTGGCCGACAAGACCGGGCAAATGGGGTTTCTGGTAAATAAAACAGTTAACTAAATAATCTTCAGAACTAGATATGGATTACCGGTTTCCAAATAATACAAACACAATGACATACACAGCCTTAAAGGCAATTTAATTTAATCTTGTATGAAGCAGAATGTATTTTAAATGTTTATAATAGTCACTGTCAAATATACTGAGTAGAAATAGAATTCGTAGGACGTGATATTAAGAGGCACTGGATACCCGTTCATGGAAATATCTTCCAGTGGGGCTATATGATTTGAACTTGATTTTTTTCAAAAAAGGCTTACGTTCTAAAAAATACACCCATGACGATTATCACAGTGGCTGAAATGTCCATATTCTTTGTTAAGGTACTAAAAATTCCTTTGAAGACAGATTTCTTTAAGAAAGGCAATACATTAAGCTACTCTTGCGTAGCATTTGAATCTCTGGCTTGAATCGTAGTTGTGGCCAGACAGACAAAGGACCCTAGGACGTGGAATTAAGGCAGGGGAGTCCTGAGGGAGGAGGCAGCACAGAGGCCTAATGTTGCCAAGAAAGTGCAGATGGCACTGTCAGGAGGCAGCTGAACGCCGAGAGTCTCAAGACTGTCACTAAAAGAGACAAGGGGGTCTGACGTAAAGGGACCTTAGAAATACACTTTTCAATTTCTTTTTAAAAGCAAGTCGGCCTTGGAAAAGCTCTGGAAAGAATCTTCTTAGGGTCATGGAATCTCAGGGTTGAAAGAGACCACGATAGTTCTTTGGGCAGCAGGGTTCACATATTGGGCTTCTGACTGGCACCTGGACTCAAAAACAAACAAAGCACACATACACAAAAAACCCAGCCATAATGCAATATGACATATAACAAATTAAAAATAATTCATTAAAAAAATCCAGTCCGTTTTCAAAGTTACTACACTATCTCATAATTTTAAGTACTTTTGTGTTTTTACAAATCAAGAACAAATGAGGTCTATAAATGTCTTTTTGTGTTCCTTTTTGAGTTGGAGTTTCACTGTGTCACCCAGTCTGGAGTGCAGTGGCATGCTCACGGCTACCCTAGCGTCGACCTGCTGGGCTCTAGAGATCCTTTCACCTCAGTCTTCCAAGTAGCCGGAACTACAGGTGTGCACTACCACGCCCAGCTAATTTTTTGTTATTCATGGCAGAGATGAGGTCTCGCCATGTTGCCCAGGATGGTCTCGAAACCGCGGGCTCAGGCAGTCCTCTTGCCTCGGGCCCCCCAAAGTGCTGGGATTACAGGCTTGAGCCACTGCACCTGGCCCTATAAATTTCAATCGGTTGATGGTTGATATGTCTTTAAGTCTTTTTTAATTTGTAGATTTCTCCCTTTTCTGCTGTGTCTTGCCATCTTGGAATTTATTTGTTGAAGAAATTAGCTGTAGCAACATTCTGGATTTCGTCAATTGAATCTCCATGGTGTAATTTAATCTCTCCCACTGTGTCTGTGCTTAATTCAGTTTGTTGTTAAATCTAGGGACTAAATCTGCAGACTCGGTTTTGATTTCCTGGCAAGAGTACTTAACAGGCGGTGGGTATTTCCACCACGAGGCACACAATTCCTAGTTGCTGTTCTTGTTAAGACATTAGCTGCCACTAGTGATCATTACACAGATCCATGAAGGCATTTGTAGAACAACAGTAATGCTGTGTCATTCCTTTTCTCACATATTCACTATAGTATTTTAATGAAAAGAAATTGTGATGACCTCAAAACAACAGGAGAGATGGAACAAATGCTTGAAACGACCTATACGGTAAGAGCTCCTAGTTGGCTTGGGTAGGTATTCTGGTTAAGGATTCACAGCCAAGCCATTCCCTCTCTACTTAGATGGGTCGACGATTGCAAGCCAAACCTCATCTGACTAGCTTCATGGATGGAAAATTTACTATTGTACGAGTCAACTCATTCTATCTTTGGCGGTCCACACTGTGAGAAGTTCCCCTTACACGAGGCCCCCAAATTTGCTTTAATCGCTTCCCAGTAGGCCTAATTTTGAAAACATAAATCCAGTTCATCTTCTTCATGGCACCCCTTCGTTATCAAGGAATAGTTGTTGTCCTCTGTCTTCTCTCCAAACCTACGTTCACATTGCCTTGGAAATTGTGGATGTTTTAAAGAAATCATTTAAAACAGCCTATACAATCTTTATCTCTTTCTCATGAATGTGCTATGCAGAAAATAATTCTTGACTTCGTAGGTTATTTGTGTGACAAGAGTATGTCTGCATGCATTTATTTCTTTTCCCTTAACATTTTAAAGAGAACACTGAGAAATGCTTGTAAAGTTATCAATATATTTTAAGCTAGAGAAACACTTGGAGCTGAATTTGAGGGCTATTTTATAGATTAATAACTGAATTTGTCTAATTGCTACTCATGTTATAAAATAAATTTGCTTTGAGCATAAAATAAAATTTTTCTTTCATACAATCTTTGCTGGACTATCACAAGAATAATCACTTGGCAAAAAACATCGATGTGATCCTTTCCCGATGAGAATAAGAGATTTTTCCCACTGAGAGGTTGAAGGAGAGGGAAAGAGAAAGAGGAAAAGGAGAGAATAAGAGAGAGAAAGAATTTGCAGGTCTTATTATCCTGCTGCTTTGGCAGCTCTGAGTTGGGCAAATGAGGCCATCTATTTCTCTAGGGCAGATACTCTATCTAATCTATTTTCCCCAAGAGCCTTGCAATCAACCATATATTCTGCAAATACAGGAGTAGATTGCCTCAGCACCGCTCCTTAACTTGTTGACTCTATTCAGATTCTTTCTGCAAATGTCTCTGTACTTTTTATATCATTCATTTCTCTCTCTCTTTTAAAATCAACTCTTATGACTTAAGAATGACTTCATACTACCCTCAATTATTAAATTTATATATTTAGCTCTGACTTCTACATATATTCAAGTGTGTACTGAATTATAAAAGGAAACAATTATATCCTTTGCTTGGTATAAAGTCAAAGCATAGGTATCTACCCCTACTTAGCGACATAGAATATCTTTGGCCAGAGAACAGGGCATGCCTGTCTTTATCAAAAGCATGTCGTGAGAAATTACATTAATAGAGTGCATTTAGTCTAGATATTCCCCGGACAATACAAATGTCGCCCTCCCATATTTCCAGGCAATGAAATTACTGTGCTCTTGAGTGACAGCATCCTGGCCCTGGGTCAGCTGCTCCTGCCGAATTGCACTATGACATCATGCACTGTGATATCATCTACTGACAGGCATCCAGCCACATATAACTAGCACTTTGTCTACTATGGGGATGTTGTTGAGAACATTGTTCATCATAACACTCTTCCCTTTCAACAAACACTCACCAGGAGACTGTTGGGACCCAGAACACCATGCCCCACAATGAAGACCTGAGAAGCAGGCTTGGAAGCAAAAGTTTTTCACTGACCTTCTGCACTCTTGTCTGTGGCCCCTCATGCCCAAGGCTAGTTCTGGAAACTAGAGTCCCTCTTCCCTAAGGCTGATCATTGAAACCAGAAACCCTTCTCCTCAAAGCCAGCCATAAAACCTAAAAATATTAGTCTAACTTTCCCCTCACATTTCTATATAAAAACTAGCCATAAATAAGTTCTCTGGCCTACCTTGATGGACAGAATCTTGCCCTATACCCAGAAGGAAGGAATGCTGCACAGATAAACCAAGAAGAATCTAAACGAACTGTTCTGGATTTCCCCACTTAGTCTAATAGCATTAGATCATACCCTCGTTGTCCAATCATAACTCTACAGGCTATCTACACTTTGTTAAACCTACACATAAAAATAGAAAGATTCTCCTATATTTTTGAGTCTTCATTCTGGAGGCTCTTGTGTCAGGTAAAATTATAATCAAATATATTTCTATGCTTTTCGCCTATGAATCTGTCTTTTGCCAGTTGATTTTCAGCAAACCTTTAGAGGATGAAGAGGAAGTTTTCCCTTGGATCCTAAAAGACATTTCTTGTTCTTCGTGTTTTATTTTATTTTATTTATCTTTATTTTTTTCTTCCCCTCCTCCCCATCTCTCTCGTATTTTAAAAAGTATTGCTTCATCAAACAACTGGTTGTTTTATCTTATTGACACTGTGGTTTTGTAAGTAATCATTTTTCATTCATTGCTTGGATAACTGAGAAGGTCCAAGTCCAATTTATGATTCATGAACAATATCTAACATGATCTCATATTGGTTTTCTGTGCTAACCATAATTATCTCCCTGCTCATCTCTCGCATTGTTCTGACTCTATAATTTGTTTATCATATCCCATTGTATCATATAATTTTCTAAATTGCTTCAATTCCCTTTTAAAATAATAAATACATGAATGAACACAAATGATTATCGTTTTTGCAACACTGTATTATAGTTATTTTCTTACGGCTGCCTCTTGCTTTGGACTGTGATACTCTTGACGACCAGGACTTTATTTTACATCCCTAGTGTTGTGCATAGTATTTGGATAATTCTTATTAGCGTTAGTATCAATTGTGTTCTAGTTCCGTGCCGGGCACTAAGTTATCACTTATGGCTCCTTTCACAGGTGTTGGCCTCTAGAGGGAGCTCCAGGCCTCTCTCACACTCATCCTCTTCCACCAGGTACCCCGAGGAAGAGTTTAGTTATAGGCCAGTTACTATGCTGTGGTGTGTCTGTCTGTCTGTCTCTCTCTGTCTCTCTCTCCCTCTCTCTCTCTCTCTCTCTCTCTCTCTCTCTCTCACACACACACACACACACACACACACACACACACACACACACACATCCATCTTTTACCAATCTTTTTCCCTTTCTCTCACAAGATGGCTGTTTGTAGCAGTGATTTTCTAACTCTGGAAATGTGATGTTTCTCTGATGTTACTTAGGTCAGCTAGAGATGATCTGTGGGAAAGGAAAAGGAAGAACCGAACAGAGTCCTGGGTTGCTATGGCAGCAGGACCTTAATATTCCAAGCTTCCCTCCCCTTTCTCCGAAGCCTTCCGTCTAGGAGCTGAAATTCTCAGTGTGAAATAAGCTCCTCCCCATGACGGCACAGTGGGGAGTGTGGATTCATGTGAAGCTCTGAAGTTCGCCAGAGTATTGCTGGGTGTGTGCCCATGATTCAAAGGCTGTGAAATGCACCTCGAGGGAGAAGAGTCTGTGTACACCGTCCATTTCTGTCCTCTCATTTTCCTTCACTTACTGCCTTCTACGTTTTTTCAGAGAATCATTTGGAAAGTTAATAACGAGAACATTGGTATGGTTTGCCAAATTGCAATGTAATTTCAGAGTGGTGAGAGCCTAAGTCTATCTTTAGCTTTATAGATACACAACACTTTCTGAGTGAGTCTTTTGCTATTCTTGACATTTTTCTGTCAAGAAAATTTTACCACCCTTTACAAACAGTTACAAATCTGAATAAAAGATCCTCTGGAATCATGTTACTTTTAAGAATCTGAACACACAAATACAGCCTTTAGGATAAGTAACAAGTGAGATGACCCCTCTATAAGAAGGAAATGCTAGTGCACAGAGATGTAATTCTGGGGCCTCTCCCTAGCACATTGAGAATAAGATATTTAAATGATGACTGGCCTCATTTAGTTCAGAATTTTTACAGGACACATTTTTGAACCAGTGGAAGGTTATTTATCATATAAAGAAAATTTCAGGTCCACGCCAAGCTGGCTAAGAGTTCAAACTGCTTACTTCCCTACAGGGCTCATGACTGAGGCCTTAAGGAGTCGAGGAACAGAGGGAGTCTTCTAGCAGAAAGTAGTAGAGCATTTTTCATGCAAAATAACAGAGAGGATACATTAGATTTCTGTGAAAAACTAGAATGTCTCTTTGTTATTAAGGAGCAGATATATGGACTTTGCTTTTCTGTCTTAAGAACACTTCCTCCGTCTACCCTGAGATTTTTTGAGATGGACTGAATGTACTGTACCAGAGGGTAGAAGATACATATCTGATGATATATATATCCAAGTCACAGGAAAAGAAACGTTCTGAGTATCTCAAGTTTTCATCCTGGAGGCCCCATGCCCAGCCCACAACACATACTCAAGACACATGGCCCAAACTGTGTTCACCTTCAAGGACAGGGAAAGAAAGTACCTCATGTGAGACTTCACGTCCAGCAACTCCAGGGCAGTGACCCGCGGCTCCCCAGCTAGATTTTGCAAGATCTTCAGCCTTGGCCCACAGTGCTTATAGAATTCTGTACAAATATTCAGCAGAGATTCCCGCGGCCTTCTGAACTCTTCCCGAGCAATTCGTTCATCTAGTTCCTCTCTGGGAAGGCCTTGCCCTTCTTCCAGTAAATGAAGGTTTTCCCTGGGAAATTGTCAAAGATTAACGAGGGGGTCTGAAAACGTGAGCATGTGCCAACTGTGAGAGGAAGGTATCACATGAAAGAAAAATACAAGATTCCTAATGAGGGAATCCATCAGTAGGGTGAGGCCAAGGAGAACAAAGAAAATATATCAGCCTGGAAGAGATTGTCATCCCAAATTGTAGGGGCTTTCCATTAGCCACTTTCTGAAAATTTACATAGAAATAGTACGTTATGTGTCAATGGAACAAAATCTAATAGCCATAATCCAGCTTAAGAGGCAGTGATCTCAAGATGTCAGAACTGGTGTGAAATTAGAACAAGACTTTCTGTACCTGATAAAGTGCAGTTTGGCTCCTTGTTCCTGGTACCTGGGAGTCAGAAAAACAGTCTGCATAACTATTAGAGCAAGAACAGCATCCCTTTGCTGAGGCTTCTTATAGACTTTTTTTGTTTGAAAAGTTCATGAAGCTGTAGATTTTGATAAGCTCACAAATATATGCATATAAGTCCTAAAATATAAAAGCTTTATCTTTCATTTTCTGCTACAAAAGACATTTTATTGCCATGTAATTTGAGCAAAGAAAATAATATAAAAATAGATACAAACTCATGAGATGTAGCCAAATGAGAAAAAATTTTGGAAATTTTGAAATCTAAGTTTTGTCCCCATGTGCTCTCTTTTAGGTGATCAGAGGAAGAGACGTGGCTGACTTCCTTTCAGTTCTGGAGACATATTGCTTTATCAGTGAAAGGATTTTAGAATCCCTCTTTCTTTATGCAGTCTTCATCTATAAGTTGACCCTAATCCAATATGCCTAGAGAAGTCTCTAAATATCACTTAAGCTGTAGTATATCATTTTCCCTTAAGATAAAAGATTGAGGCATGAGTTAACCATCACATCAGGCAATTTATACTTGGGTTTGGAATATATTTTTGTTTAATTTTTAATATGAATATATGTGATGAGCAAGGAATTAACTTTACATGAATAATGATACATACTTTAAAATATGCTTCAGAGAGTAGAAATTTATTTAGTTTCTCCTTATAACCTCCTTGCTAACTACTCCACTCTGATAAAATAAAACTTTCTCTTAAGCTAATTTTGGGTTTGCCCTATCTTAAATCTTCCTTGGAAAAGGAAATTAATTAGACTTTTTTGGTGTGTACTGGAGTAATTAAGGTTAACATAGATAGATTGAAACAGGTAAAATATTAACTAGTATAGTGTCTTGAGTTACACCAAAATAAGGAAAGAGAGATTAAGTCACAACCATAGTCATTTGAGGATGAATGTTGGATGAAATGTCTGTAGAAAATCTGTCCAGATGAAAGTAAATTGACTTTTACTGCCTTGGGAATGAGAAACAACCTCCTGATTATACTGTTTATTTGCCTTTAGTTGGAGGCAAATGAAACAACATTGAAATAGTTCAAAGACCACCCAGGAGGCAAAGAACAACTAACATGCTCATGCAAACAAAATAACACAAATGCCAATTTATGAAGGCGGTTTGGATTTATCTTTGACAAATTTCAAAAGAAGCCCTGGTATTTTCTTGTAACTCTAAACTCTCACCTTCTTTTCTTTTCCTTGGAGGTTTTCATACTCAAGATTGACTATTTTCAGGATTCCTTTCATTCCCAACAGTTTAAATTCAGGTTGTATGAAATTGAGAAACCACAGAAGAATAAGGCACAGTGAATTACCTGGTGTTCACCCCAGACGACATGGTGTGATTGGCTGTGGTGGTTCCCTTATGGCCTTGGTCACACCTGCTCATCTGTGGGGCTGTCATGGGCCTATAACAATGACAATAAGAGTCATAACAAAACAATAACAACAGGCATGAAAACATTTATGAAATCCTCTAGTTACTGAGGCTCACTTAAGTTTTAAGTTAGTTTTAGAGTCTTAAAAAGACAGGAGGTCTGGCTCTGGACTTTTCTGTCTGTTCTGAGAGGGACTTTAAAGGGAACATTGATTACCAAGAGTCTATAAGCTCACCATGATTTAAGTTCTTCCACTTTTGGTTTCTGAGTAATAAACTATGACTCTTCAAACAAGACACTTATGAAATCAGACATCTAAGTCTGCAGTGATTGAGAGTAAGAGCTCATTCTTTAATTCTACAGATACTAGGCAGTTAACGATTCTAGACAATAAGTAAAAGACCAGGGTATACATACCACTTTGGCCACCTATACAATAACCAACCACTCTGTTTTTCTGAGAAACTGTCAAAGAATGAAATAATTATCCTCTTCAAAATTATACCTAAGGCCACCCAGGAAAGTGAGTAAAACAGTAAGTCAGTAATTTAGATATTTTTAATATATTTGAATCATCAGATTTTATATCTGTTGTATTTACTTTAAATATTAGGTAAGCTTTGCCCCTGTGTTGAAATCTAGGACATGAAAGGGATAGTGTAGTTTTGGGTTTTTTTAAGCAATTGCTTTTATGAAATCTTTAAGGCTTGCTTTTATATTGTTTGTTTTCTATATGCTAGGTACGGCTAGAAAGTAGGTAAGCATTTAGCAGTCACACCAGATCTTCTCTTCGTGTGCCCTGAATCTAGAGAGGGTCGAGTATCCTTGCTCATTGGTGTAACTACAGTGATTATGTTATATTGTATTACAAAAAGGGAGCACATCTAGGTAGGCCTAATCTAATTACAACAGCTTTTTAAAAATGGAGGTTTTTATGGCTGGAGGCAGAGAGATTTGAAGCATGAGAAGGATTTGTACTGTTGCTAGCTTGATGGAGAGGGAACCTGTGAGAAGGAACACAGGTGCCTCCTAAATGCAGAGCTGTGTCTGGTGGATAGTCACTCAAGAAACGAGACCTCAGAAATGGGACCTCACACCTAAAGTTGCATGGACCTGGGTTCTGCTGAAAACCTGAATGTGCTGGGAAGTGCATTCTTCGCCAGTACCCCCAGATCTGAGCTTAGACTAATTAACACCTTAATTTCCACCTTGTGAAACCCTGAGCAGAGAACCCAGTGGAGACTGCCTGGACTTCCATCCCACAGAACTGGGAAACAATAAATTTTATTTTAAGGCTTGAGTTTGTGGTAACGTGTTATACAACAGTAAAAAACAAATACACTTGTAAAATATTTATGTACTACTACTACTTCTATAACTCTTAAATCTCTATTTCATGAGAGAAAGAAATTGGGAGTGTGCAAGTGAAAGGGGATTCTTACCTTCTTTTTTTTAATACAGTGAAGCCCATTTTGTTGTGAGTAACTATGACCAACCGATGAGGCTGATCTTCTATTCCAACAAAACAATGTTATGTGCACTGGGATATTTAAAGCCACAGAATTTCAAATACCAGAGCTCCATCCATAACTTTGTGTGGCATTTTGAGTAAGTCAGTTTTGGATACGTTAATTGACTTATCCTTATAAAGGAGAACAGTTGTGAGGAAAGTACTGACATTAGGGAATACGAAGAGAAATACCGAGCAAACATTGATTGCTTCTCTCTCTTCTAGTTTAGGCATGGGCTAGTGACATGATTAACACACACAGAAGGAAGGGTGTACGTCTCTTTAGGATGTTCTTTCTCCCAGGACTTTCATGAAACCATCAGCAAAGCACTGGGACTGTTTCCTGTTGGAAAACCTAGTTTTGTCATGGCTCTTTTCATTCCCTTAGTTTAGGTGCATATGAGCATTTCAGGATAATCATCTACCCAAGGCTTTGGGGCTGTATTTTGTAGGTTGGCAGTGTAGCTGTGATGAGAAACTAAACATATATTGAGGTTCGTGTACAACAATCAGGTTCGTTCGATCCCCTGCTGAATCATGCAGAAAAGTCCTCCCTGGACTAAAAAAACTTCTTTCTTACCAACACAGCAAAACGAGGCGGGGGAAGTTGGTGTCTTTTGGTGGGGGCACAGATAGAATATTGCGCTATGTGTTTGGCAGCTGTACCCCATGCTGACCTATTGTACCACGGGGGCACACACATTTGGCACTTTAGACTGGACATACGGCATGGCAGCATGGAGTGGAGGAGCAAAGACACAAACCCAGGAGGAAAGCTTCCCCATTCCTACCCTGGGGAAGAATGTCTCCTTCCAGTCAAATTAGATGGGAACACAGAGGAAAGCCAATCACACACACAGTACCCTGAATCTACTCCCCCCCCCCACACACACTCAGTCTTGTGTCAGTACCTCTGCTTCTGTGCCTAAGAATCTTGTGACATAACTAACTTCTGGAACTTCATTTAGGGTTGAATGCTGGTGCCAATTTACCTCTCCACCCCCAAATTTCTCATCCCTCTCTCCCAGCACTATTTAATCCTGTCCCACAGAGATTCTGTGAATTCTAGCATAAGAATACAATTCTGCAGTTTATATTTTGTTATATAGTTTCTGAAATTGTAGTAGAAAAAAAGGAGATCTTCACAAACACCAAAATAATAAAAGAATGCTTAGTTGGAATTGCAGACATTTCATGGCTCATAAAATAATATAACCATAAAAATCTGGGACACATTTTTATACTTACTACATTGCTCCTTTTGTGAAAAGATTTGTAGCTCAGCAAGCTATATGCAAATGTGTGTTTAGCAATGATGGTAGGAATACTATTATTATTATTACTATTATTCAGAGTACTTAGCACTGTCTATTCAGATGACTTAGGGACTGCCTGTAGTTATAAGCCATGAAGGGCTGAGTTTGGGTAGATGTCTATAAATAAAGACTAGGTTTCAGAGATTTTTATCTGTCCCATGATTTTCTTCATCTTTTCAGTGGACACAGATGGTTTCAAGCTGTGACTATTTCTGCCAGGGGGATTACCTGGTAAGGACCTCTACACTGTATAGAAGGGCCTGTAGAGATGTGGCAAGAGCAGCTGTGGCAGCAATCTCCTCTCGGGCAGCAGGTACAGTCTCCACCTGTGATGTCTGCCTCTTTAGCTTTTGTAGGTAGCATGGAACTAAAGCTTCCAAGACCATCAACATCTGTAGACTTTAAACGACAGAAAGAAAACCGAGTCATCTTTTACATTCTACTTTTGTTGGTTGTGTCATATTTAGGAGCATGGAAAAATGAAAAGCCTCCGGAGAAATGATGCATTCTAAGCCCCCTTGCCACGCCACCCGAATCAAAAGTCGTTAAAGCTGCTGGAGATGTGGACCAGCATTAATGAATGAAGCATCTGCTGATAGGTGATGAATCTTGCCTTAGAAAGCACGTGATCTAGACTGGGGAATTCACCATATCACCATATACATATAAATAAGTAGTTGAAAGAATAACAGAATGATAATAGGTGGATCTTTGCAGGTCATCCAGAGAAATAGGCATCACAGTCATCAACAAAGCTTCTATTCAGGAATTTACTGAGCTTGGTTTTCCAGCTGAAACAACTTTGAGACACCATAAAACCCTTTCCTGGGAGGCTGGCTTCCTAAAGTTTAAGCAATTTCATAGCAATCATTTTTAGAAGTAGTCATTGTGATGAGGTCTGACAATGCTTGCATCCCAGAGCGAGTGAATACCACTCACTGGACAGGGCCTGCACTCAAATTAATATTGAGGTATCAGAACCAGCATCTCAAAGGGGAGATGGAAATTAAGTAGCTATTTATAAAAGGTGGGATTTTTCTCCTTTAATATTGTAATAGCATAACGCCAACATAAATCTTTTGTTTGGAGATTTTACAATTGTGTTTAAGTTGATAAGTTATGGGTTCTAGAAAACAACACTGACTGTTTGCTATCCAAGAGAACCTGAAACCAAGATTTTCTTTGACTCATTCTCCTCTCTATAAATAGCAATGAGTTTCTGCTATGGTATTTATCAACACTGAATACTGGTTTCTGGGAATACAATTTTGGCTAGAATAAGTGCTTTTGAGACAAGAGATGGAAATTTTCAGAATTTAATGGGTATGGAGAGCAAGCTATGATACTCTCTGGAGTCCTACCACCTCGAAAAGTAAGACAAGCCATCAGTTCTGTTTCCTGTAATAATAAAGTACCTTGTTGCAGACTAACTGTCCTACCAGAAAGGCTGAATTAAAAAAAAAAAAAAAAAATTGAAGGCATCAGATAGGAGCTAAGGCTTTCAGGTATCTTTTGGAGGTACTGGGGTTCTGGGGAAAAGAAAGTTTATTCAACTATAAGAAAGGGATTGGCAGTAGCAGTGTACTGCTGGGGTCAGCATGGGGGAGATACAACATCAATAAGAGTACCTGATTTTAAACCAGGCAAAGTAGGGGCCAAAGAGAGGCCCAAACTTTACCTGTGCAATGACCACTTGTATACCAAATCCTGAATTGTACCCCACATCTTTAAAATAAAATTTAATAATTTTAAAAAAGAAAAATAAAGAACTTCTAATAAATCAAGGAGGAAGAAATGGAAGAAAGCTTATTCAGTTCATCTAGATATCATGTGGCCCTTTCTTCCTCCACACACTTATCAGTTTGTAGACTGTGTAGGGCCAGAAAGTAATGGGCAAATCCAAGCAGAAGTGTCACTTAAGGGCTGAGAAGCCAAGCAGAATTTTCAGTAGCTTCATGAAGGTGAAGAAATATGTGTTGAAGTTCAGGGCCTTCCAAGGAGGAGTCAGGTCCATGGAAAGACTATGTCTTAAGAGCATGAGCATGAAAAAGACAGAACAGCACTTGCAAAGACTGAAACTCAACTTTAAATCAAATGAATCACAGAGAGAATGGAGATGATCTACTCTACCCCAGTTGCCAATAAGACAAAAAATAAATAAATAACTTTTATCTGGAGGAAAATAACATCAGAATTACCCAGTCTTCCTAGAATCAAATGATCCAAATCCAAGAAAAAGAACAGACAATATAAACAGAGCCACAACTGCTCTAAAATTGAAGTTATCAGACGCAGACTTCAAAAACTATGATTAAAATATTAAATAACACAGATGACAAAATGAAAATTTTCATCAAAACTCTGAAATCTATTGTACATTCAACTAAAAATTCTAGAACCAAACACGAAGATATTTAAAATTGAAAACTCGAGAGAAGCCGGGCTCGGTGGCTCAGCCTGTAATCCCGCGCCTTTGGGAGGCTGAGGTGAGTGGATTGCCTGAGCCCGTGGGTTCAAGAGCCGCCTGGGCAACTTGGTGAGACCTCACCTCTACAATAAATCAAAAAATTAGCCGGGTGTGGTAGCGCGCACCTGTAGTTCCAGCTACTTGGAAGGCTGAGGCGAAAGGATTGCCAGAGCCCAGCAGGTCGAGGCTGCGGTGGCCGGGGGCAGCCACTGCACTCCAGTCTGGGTGACAGAGTGAGACTCCAACTCAAAAAAAAAAACCAAAAAACTCGAGAGATAAATTTCACAGTAGATTAGACACAGAAGAAGAGGTGAGTGTGAACTAGAGCAAAGAACAATGACAAATATTGAGACAAGAAACAAAATGATAGAAAACATAGAAAAGAGCATAAGAGACATACAGGGCATGATGTAAAGGAGGAAATATATATATGGAGTTCAAAAACGAGAGGAGAGATAATGGAGGATAGAGCTAATATTTGAAGAGTTACTAGTTAGATTTTCTAAAAATTGCTGAAAGCTATCAAGCTTTATATTCAAGAAGCACTATGAATCTCAAGAAGTATAGATGTAAAGAAAAATCACAACTAGGTACATTACAAACCCCTGAAAACTCAAGACAAAGAGAAAATGGTAAAAAGTAGTCAGAAAAAAAAGACAACATTAAATTCAAATAAGCAAGAGGACCTAATGCTGACTTTTTAACAGATATGATGAAAGTCAGCAGAAAATGAAATATTTTATTTAAATTGTTAAAAACAAATTGCCGATATAGACTTGTAGATCAAAAGAAATTTTAAACTGTATAAGAAAACTGAAAATCATTCTAAAACCCAAAGAAAATGAAAAGTAGAACATGATAAAAATGAGAATGGAAATAAAAGCAGAAAAATAAACCTACAGTAGCGAAAATCCACATGGTCAAAAATACTGTTTATTTTAGAAGGAGAATAATTGATAACCTCCCGGAAAAACTGATCAGAAAAAAAGGTGGAGGTGGGGGAAGTGAAAATTCTCAGGAGGAGAAATTAAAAAGCGAACATAATGATCATATAGAATATACAAACCAATTAGGATTTATTTTTAGGGAGGCAGAAAATTTTAAATCTTGATAAATCAAGGCTACCATACTTAGACGATAAAGAATAAAAATTATATAATCATCTCTATAGATACAAAAGAAACATTCAGTAACATTCATTTTCCACTCATAAGAAAACTCAAAGTAAACTAAGAATAGGAGACTTCCTTAATCTTACAGAGCCTATTGAAACAAAATGCCATAGCAAATATTATGCTTAGTGATGATATATTGGAAATCCATCCTCCACCCCAAGAACACAAATGAGACAAAGATCCCACCATCATTACCACCATCATTTCTAGTCAGTTCTGTATTAAAGGTTCTAGCTAGTGCATTAAGGTCAGAAAAAGGAATAACACATAAGAGTTAGAAAGGATGAAATACAACTGTCATGATTTGCAGGTGATATGATTAACTAAATAGAAAACACTAAGACATCCGACATATTAAATTAAAAACTACTGATAACCTCATTTAAATATGGGCAGAAGACTTCAAAAAGGACTTTGCAAAAGTAGATATACAAATTTCAATAAACATCTGAAACGTTTCCAAACATTTTAATTTGCAAAAGGGAAATATAAATTAAAATGACAGTGAGTGTCACTACAATTCACCAACATAGTTAAAATAAAAGATTGAAGATATCAAGTGTTGATGAGGTTATAGAGTGCTAGAATATTTACATACATGTGGGAGTGAGAATTGAAACCACTTTGATAAACTTTTTTGGTATATCTACTAAAGCAAAACATATACGTACTTCATGCCTAGAAGAGCATTTCCATCCACAGAAATGCATATGTTTACACAAAGACAAATACAAAAACATTAATTGCAGCAGTATTTATAGTAGTTTCAAACTGCATGCAACACAAATGTTTGTCAACAAGAAACAAAAATAAATTGTGGCATAGTCATACAATGGAATATTGTAGATGAATACAATGAATATCTCATGAAATAATTTTGAATTACAGAAGTCACACATTAAAAGCTACTACTATATTATTTTATGTAGATAGTAGTGATTTATTGTGATGGGAATCAGGATAATGATGCCTCTCTCTGACTTTTCAATCTGAGTGGTGATTTCATCAATGTGATAACTATGAATATTCATGAAACTGTAAAATTGTGATTTTAAACTTTTTATATGAACACTACACTTACATAAAATATAGTGTTTTTTAAAAAATTTAAGCACAAAAGGATTTAGTGTTATAAGTGTTACAGTCCTGTGAGACTTGTACTCATTCCCATGAAATATATCTCAAGGAACAGCTGCTTAAAAACCTCAACTTTGGCTGGGTTTGGTGGCTCAGCCTGTAATCCCAGCACTTTGGGAGGCCAAGGAGAGTGGATTGCCTGAGCCCGTGGGTTCGAGACCATTCCAGGAAACTTGGCAAGACCTCGTCTCTATGATAAATAAAAAATTAGCCGGGCGTGGTAATGTGTGCCTGTTTGGCCACTTGGAAGGCTGAGACAGAAGGATTGCCGGAGCCCAACAAGTCGATGCTGGGATGGCTGTTAGCATGCACTGCACTCCAGCCTGGGTGACAGAGTGAGACCCCCAACTCGAAAAACAAAACAAAACAAAACAACAAAAAAAAACCTTGACTCCAACCAGGTATCAAGACACCCTTTGGTTTAAACTGAGCAGAATGGGAAATTAGGGAGAATTTAAATGTTTTTTTTACCTTCTAAATTTAACTTTAGAAAAACTCACAACAACAAAGGAATTTCATTACGAACTCCAATTCCTTTTGATGTCATTGTGTTTGAATTTTAAGCTGAAAGAATATTAAATCTCACCAGGAATTTGCTAAAATTTGGTAATGGGAGGATTTTCTGGTTAAACTTGGGGGTTCTCTATGTTGCTGGAATTTTAACATTGGAGAATCTGTAGACATTTTGCTACTGCAGTTTCTTAATGTTGTTACTTAATGCCAATGCAGAGTCACTGACATGTTCTATTAGCAATGTAGCTGGACATACTAGAATTGGAAAATAAAATAGAGAGAATTTTACATTCGGGTATCCAGTGGATTTGGAGTTAACTTAATGCAGGGATTATCCTGATGCACTCAAAATCCATTTGATCTATCTGAACTTTCTTTGGAGCTATAATACTGTAAGAAGAGCAAGACAATCCTGATAGACTGCAGGCTTGCTCTTCTGAGAGGCATAGCACACCCCTGGTTCACTGCAGGGACTATGTTTAATCCAGACTGTTTAAGATGACAAAAAGTCAAAAATATTGGGGGGGGGTATTTCATACTCATTCCTCATATTTTCTTCTAACAAAAAGATTTCAATTAATGTAAGTACTCGCTCCTCTTGGCCTGTGTTTATTCTGTTCTGGGGAAGAGGGGAAGACTTGCTAGGGGGTAAAATGTAAAGATATGTTGGCATAATCAGCTCTTCTTCCTGGAAGAGCCAGCCAACAGAGTAAACTTTTTAATAGAAAGATGAAAGATGCCAGACCACAGCCAACATTCTTGAATTAGGATGACTCACTCTTGAATTTTCTTCATGTGGCAACACGAAAGGCAAGATTTACATTTTGCCCTTTGTGTGATAGGAGTTCTTATTACTTGTCGAAAGGAGCTTTCTTAAATAAATATCCATTATGAAATTTTGTTTGCTACTAATTTGTATTATATGTGAGGAAAATATTTTTAACACAACTGGACACCTTAGCATCTGCACAAATATTTTCAAGAACTTCTGCTATGACAAGTTATCTAAATTTTTTCTCTAAAACCTTACATGTCAGAGTGTTACAGACTGATGGTGCAAAACACAGCCTGCGTATTCATTCAGTTTTATTTCCTTTGCTGTATTTGCTTATCACAAGACACAGAGAAAAGTGTTGCAGGTACCTTCTGAAGGACTCAGGAGCGTAGGCTACCACAGTGACACAGAGCTTGATGGCTTCACTGATAGAGAATGTCAGATCTTCATTTCCATAGCAGAAATCTGGAGTGGTAACAAGTCAAAGCATACAATCAGAGTGGGTTTTGCTGGGCACGAAGAGCTTACCATGCCTAATGTTATCTCTTCTTTTTTAGATTTTTATTCCTAAACTATGAAAACGATTACTTTCTTCATCTAAAGGGAATGAAATTCTGCTTTCTTTGGGGTGGGTGCTTTTTTTCTTTCTTTTTCTTTACTTTTAAGCAATCAAATGAAAAATAAAAGTGCTTTTAGGAATGTTTTTTAAAAATCTCACCTAATAGAACACGTTGAAGGGTATGTAAATGGTCTAAGGTAAAACATTAGGCTCTTCCTTTTAATTACCCCAGTTCTACATAATCCATGATAATATTATATCACTTTGGAGGGTTATTCACTTAGAATTCCCCAAGATAACCCAACTTTCTGAAAACTGCAGTGCTAGAGCGGTGGTCTACAGAACATTATTTTAATATAATTTTCATGGCAGAATATTTCTCACTCTTTACAATCCATAGAAATTGTTAAAAAACAAGAGACAGAAAAATGTACTCATTCGATTTATACCCCTGTGCCATTTATTTTTGCTGTTTTGATTTTGTTTCCTCTCTCTCTCTCTCATTCTTTCTCTCTGTATGCATCTAACTACAATAAGAAAACAATATTAAAATATGTTTTGCTTTTACCTAATGACTTGAGAGGCTTCTCAGCTTTGACCAGCTCTAAGATGTCTAATATATCTGTGGTCTCTCCCTCCAGAGACTGTAGCAAGTCAAACAGGCACTGAGCTGACACACCTTTGCTGGGCCCATTATTGGCAGCATCCTGTATAAAGAAAAACGATGTTAGGTTGTTGACTTCCACTTCAATACTAATATAGTTTGACAGAAATTCAAATTTAATAAATGTTGTCACCAATAACATTATAGCATCTGTCTGGTACTCAGCTTACATAACTCTGCAACCAACAATGTGGTTACATGATTTTGGAGTCGTACACCTGGCTTTTCAGGGATCCATTAAATGTTAATCTGGTACAAAATATATATTTGTGGAAACTCGTAAAAATATAGCAATATGTGAATTCCCAGAAAAAGTTCATGCCAATGGCTCCTCTAATCTAAGATGGCGGAACTAAGGACATTTCTGTAATGGAGTGGTTGAATACTACAAATACGTTTGAGGAACGTATGCTTATTTTAACGAACAACTCTGAGAATTTCACAGGTCCTGTTTGATAATATATCTCTAAAATGGAGATCCTTGCAATCTCAAATTAATTTAACTTGGCTTGGACTCATTCACTAAAGCAATAAATCCTTATTGAGATCTTAAGTGCCAGGCACTATTTTGTACACTGAGGCTATACTAAACCCAAACCAAGATCAAAACACCAACAACTAAAACCAAGCAAATGTAAAACCAGATAGAGGTGCTGCTTTCATAGAGCTTAAGTCCCACTGGTAGAGTGTGGAAGAGATACATGTTAATGAAGCAAGTACAACATGTGACATGGTAGTAAATGCGCTGAAGAAGTAAAATAAGGCAGGGTAGGTGGTAGAGAATGAAAGAGAGGAATGAGAATTGGAAAAACTTTCTTTTACCATTTTCTGCTTTCCATCCCTTTGATGAATTGAATTTTTAAAAAAGAACTGGAGAGTTGGTCTATTTACATCTTAGGAACTGAGATGAGGACTAAAGAGATATGATTTTTGGAATTCACATCTCAGTGGTTGAGGAAAGAGAGCTGAGAGACTGAATAAACAAATTGACAATGGCCAGGCCATATATAAAAACAGAACTTTGACCCACAATCTGCAGCAATCTGTTAGACACCAACTCATTGTCTATGGAAATCAGCCCAAGAAGCCAGCCTGTCAGGCTGGTAGGAAGTCAGGTCACTAGCTCTAGTGGTAAACAAGAAAGAACTGCTGGCACAATTGACTTAAAAGAACCAGGATGGCTCAACCTCTAATCCCAGCACTTTGGGAGGCCGAGGCAAGTGGATTACCTGAGCCCATGGGTTTGAGACCAGCCCTCGTGGCAACTTGCCAAGAACTTGTCTCTACAATAAATCAAAAATTAGCCAGGCGTGGTGGTATGTGCCTGTAGTTCCGGCTACTTGGAAGGCTAAGGAGGAAGGATGGCCGGAGCCCAGCAGGTCAATGCTGGAGTGGCCACAAGTGTACCACTGTACTCCAGCCTGGGCAATGCAGTGAGACTCCAATTCAAAAAATAAAAATAAAAATAACCAGGACTTGATTAATAACTAACAGCTTTCCTCATCTTTGCCCCTGCTTCCAACTTAGGATCAACCAGAGAAGGCAAAATAGGTACCCTAACCAATCATGTAAGATGCCCTGCGTCTAATTAGCTCCCCTAGCTAGTGTTCCCACGCCCCTTCCTGTCTGCATCTCCGCCAAAAAACAACTGATGGCCGCTGATTCCTTTGCTTTAACAAGCTCTGAATGAATAACCTTTGCTTTTCATATTTGGTTGGTCTTCATTTATTTCCACAGGGCTTACTCACAGGAAATTCCAGGAGCGGGGCCACACTAGCAAACAGCTGGAGCACAAAGGGTTTCCGGTGTAGAATGTAGAACTGGTGGCAAGCAAACTCAATGGCTTGGCGCAACTGGGGATTGCTTTCATAGTCAGAGTATACCTATGGAAAAAGTCCAGACATCAAAAAATGCGTTAATGATGCATCAAAATTGTGTTTGCTTTAAAAGTCATAGCCATGGGAAGCATGGAGGGAAATGGCTAATCTCACAAACTGATGGAAGAAATATAAAACAGAATGACCATTTTTGAGGCAGAAATTAGGTAATATACCTAAAAATCCTGAAAATTGATGTATCCTTTTCCCCAGGAAGTTTGTGTCTTGGAATTTATCTCAAGGAAACTGGACAAATGTACAAATATATATATGCAAGAATAATTCTTGTAAGATTATGCATAGTAGTGGAAAATTTGAAACAAATTATTCATAAATGGTGGTTGGTTGAGTGCATTTTGATACATGTAAACATAGGATACTATGTACTAATTTTTAAAAGTGATATGAAGTTAGATGTAGTTACACAAAAACATGCCCATGATATTCTTGGTGTTACATGAAATAAGGTTAAAAACTTGAACACATGATATAATCCAACTTAAAAATGTGTGTGTGTGCGCGCGCGCACACATGTACACTTGAGCATGGGAGAAAGTTCCGGGATTTTAAAGAAGCGTGAGCAATGGTTATCTGGGAGGGAAGATTATAGGTGTCTTTTGTTTTCTCTTTAAACTTTTTCATTTTCTGAATTTTATCATGTGCTTTTGATAATTAGTAAAAAACTTATTAAAAATAGAGTAAATTGCAACTATTTAAAAATAGGGCAGAGAGTCCTGTAACAGTAAATCTCTTGCCCCCATCGGTTGAGCAAACTCTACTTTACATAAACTTGTATTACTTTCACAGTCTTTGTTACAACTTCCGGCAAATAAAGAAGCAGGATGAAACCCCAGGCCTGAGTTTTAATTCAGTACTCCTAAAGGTAGCCAGATAAACATTAGACACCAGTAAATAAAAACCGTTCCTTCTGAGTTCATCTTCTCTAATCTCATCACACCACATTTAGTGGCAATGAAAACTTTATTCAAATAGAGGTCAGAGAATCTCTTGAGAGAAACAGCTGAACATTCGTTGTACATTTGCCTTTAGGGCAATGATTCTCAAACTTTTTAGGGCCTCAGAAACACCTTTAAGTTGTGTTAAAAACAGATTACTGGGCCCTCATCCCAGAGTTTCTGGTTCAATAGATCTTGTTTGTTGCAGCTCTGTACACAATAGCAAAAACATGGAACCAACCATGTTGCCCATCGAAGTTGGACTAGATTTTTAAAATGTGGTACATATACAAAATGGAATATTATGTAGCCATAAAGAAGGACAAACATATGGACTTCACAGCAACTTGGATGGAT
>NW_007089086.1:216514-246287 GCF_000164805.1 Carlito syrichta
GGGGGGTGGGATTGGCAGTTGAGGGATCTGCCAGGGGAGGGAGGGGCACACCTCATCAACAAGAGTACCTGCATAATGAACATTTGTATACCTAACCCTGAATTGCACCCCACATCTTTAAAATTAAAAAAAAAAAAGGACGTGCATTTCTAACAAGTTGCCAGTTGATGCTGGACCACACTTTGAGAACCACTAGCCTAGAAGAATTGGGAAAGCACATGCCAACTCTGGCAATCCCAGGACAGAATGGACTCTTGTGAACTTGGAAATGTATCGGGGGCTTCATGGGATGCCTTCTGTTGTCCAGGAGGATAATGCCATTATTAATAAGCTGCCACCTAGAGCTCATTGAACTGCTGGATGCGAGCGGCATTCCAAGGAACTTCCTGGTGGGGAGAGGAGATTCCAGGCACCTGCAGCATGGTGGGGAGGATCCACTGGTAGCCGCTGAGAGAGAAGAGGTGGTTGAAATGCACGGCGGTGTTGATGACGGTGGCCGCGTACTGCCTGAGCAGAGCACTGTCTTCTGGGTGCAGGATCAGAGCCCCGTTAAACACGTTCAGGAAAAGCATGATCTCATCTCCCCAGGGAAACTCGCTCGGCATACCCAGGAACATTTCCTCCAGGAGCTGGATCCACAGGCTCTTCTGAAGCGTGTCGAGACCAAACAGTTCCTTCCCAGCTGTGAGAACACAAACCGGCAGAGACAGAATCAGCCCCACACGGCCCCTGTCAGCATGAGAGGGATCAAGCCCGAGGATGCTGCCGCTCCCCACTTGTTCCAGCTCCAGGGTGTGACCTACTGCTGAAATGCTCTCCAGCACAATATTGCTGGAATTAGCACAGCCTTTCCTAGGTCTCCACGGACTTTCATCATCACTGCTTTGATTTAACCCTGAGGGCAAGACAGGGCTGCATGTGCAGCGTTGAATAAGCCCTCGCTTTGAGAAAGATAAATAATTTCAGCCAGAAAATGGCAGGGCTGGGACTAGTGCTTGGTCTTCTAATGACTGGTCGGACTAGAGCTCTTATCACGGTTGCTCTGCAGCTTCTGGATGAGGGCAATGAAGCCTGAGGAAGCTGTTTCCTAGTCTGTCTGTCTGTCTGTCTCTCTCTCTCTCTCACATACACAAACACAGACACACATAATTCAGGTATAATTTAGAGTAACATGCATAGGTCATAAATGTAGATTTCATTGAGTTTTGACAAAAATAGGCACTCACCTAGCCAATACCCAATCAATACAGTTTCATCACCTCAGAAAGTTCCCTCATGCCCTTTTCCAAGAAATCCATGCCCTCTCACTTCAGGGGCAACCCCTGTTCTGATTCTTGTCACTCTAGACTTGTTTTGCCTCTTTTTGCATGCCATATAAATACCTGATTTTTGCTTAGTCAGGTACTCCCCTCCACTAACAACACATAATTCGCTCCGAGCCGTGGCCTCACCGTTCGGGGCTGGGAGTAGCCGCATCAGCATCACCTGGGAACCCGCTAGACACGCAAGCTCTTGGGCCCCATCCTGAAACCTACAGGGGGAGGGGGAGGCCCGGCAATCTGTGTTTCAACACGTCCTGGAGGAGGTTCTGTAATAGCTCACGCTTAGGGTTGAGAACCACAGGCCCACAGAACTGGCTGCTGATTGAGATGCTCTCCAGTTGAAAACAAAACAGCTTTAAGAAAAGGCCAAAAGAGGAAACGTCTCTTTTCTTGTTCAGTACCTTGAGGATCATTGAAGAGGGAAAACTCGGCATCGATAGCACTTCGAGGGAATGAGGGCAGTCGGAGGAGGTCTTCCTGAAGCATGGACACGTGGGACTGCTTGTGGGCCGTGGGGATCTTCTGAGTTAAAGAGATGAGGAACAGCACCCTCCCGACTTCCTCCAGCTTCCGAGTGAACACCTAGTGAAAACAAAGGCAGGAGCAGACAAAAAAGCCGAGTTAGAAACCCCCAAATTCTAGTGTAAAGAAATGGAAGTAAAATCAATCGTTAACGACGAACCAGGCCGATCAAATAAAAGAGGGAAAAGTGATTTTTTTCCCCCTCTACCACAGAGAAAGAGCAAACCATCCTGAATGGACGCTCACTTCCTGCTTCTGCCTGCTCCCACAGAAGGAAGTGTTCCTTACAGAGTTTGGAGGCTGGAGGCGCAGGAGGCCAGCATAGTCACGCACAGTTCAATATTAAATAAAGCCCAGGTGTTTGGAGGCCATCATAGGAAGATCCCTAACAGGGAGCCTGTCCGTCAGTTCCCGTCACTTCTGCCATTTCCACCAAGGCCTTAAACTGTTTCCTGGCCACTCTGGTTTTTCTCTTAAAAAAAAAAAAAAACCTGAAGTGGGATCCAGGAAAAACCTATTTTGCGACAAACGCTGATGTGCCCTCGATAGTGCCCTGAGTTTAGACAGCATGCGCGTGGGGCTCCTGTCCCTTCTCTTAGTTGCTTTTCTCTTGATGATCCGTGGGTGGAGGGATGTGATGGAAGTTTATAAGCAGCAAGCAGCTGATGAGGAAACTTCTGCACCAGAACCATAGGTCTCCCTATTATTATCTCCCTGAGGAACTTAGAAAGAAGCCTTGAGATTCCAGCTTGGAGTGTACAAAAACAGCAAACGCTCCATTTTATGGCATTCTTGGAAAGCATGATAAACACACACACACACACACACACACACACACACACACACACACACACACACACACAAACAAATACACACATGCACACTAGTGAAGCTCCATTATTGATTATGGTTTTAATTGTCTTGCTGCCAAAAGTCAGAGGCTGGAATCATTTGGGGAAGTTATTTTAGAAATTGTTTTTATTTAAGATCTTAGAGTTTTGCCCCAAATCTCACACCTTATAACCCATTCACTATTTTCTTTCTTTTTAACTGCAATTTAGATAGTTAAGGCCAGTTATATTTCTGATGACTTAAATGGTCTAATTCTATGCTCTTCTCACTCGTCTGATGAAGATATCTTTGGATAGTTTGATGCCAAATTATTATCCTGGATATGTGCATAAAAATGGGACTGATGGTCCTGAAATTCTTGCTTACAGATTTTATTTAAAAATGGAATATACATAGACAATCTTAAAATTGTATCATTTTTTCAAATTGTGTCCTAAAGTTATATTTTGCATGTGGAATAGTGACTTTCCCTAACTCAAAGTCTGATTTGAGGTTAGATAGGTGAACATTATTCTGTTATTCAACTTTAAACCTAAGAACAACTGTTTCATTATGTCTCTTCCCATTTTAAGAGAAGTTAATAAAATGCACAAGGTCAGATCCCTGGTCAGAGGCAGAGCTGGAACCAAGTCAAAATCTTTGAAGCTTTGTTTAATGCTTTTTTTTCCCAGGCATATTAGATTGACCTCTTTTGCTTTTTATCCAGCTTGGGTAAACCTCTGGGAAGCCATCTAGTAGCTACATTATGTGTACTTCCAATCCTGTTTCACAAAAATATGAAATGAAAGCCTATACTTAGAAACTAGAAGGTAAATAAATTAGGCTGGGTGTGGTGGCTCATGCCTGTAATCCCAGCACTTTGGGAGACTGAGGTAGGAGAACTGCTTGAGCCCAGGAGTTCGAGACCAGCCTGGACAACATAGCAAGACTTCGCCTTTACAAAATCAAAATATTAGCTGGGTGTAGCATGTACTTGAAGTCTCAGCTACTCAAGAGGCTGAGGTGGGAGGATCACCTGAACCCAGGAGGTCAAGGCTGTGGTGAGCTATGTGGGCAAAAGAGTGAGACCCCAACTCAGATTAAAAAAAAAACAACCAGTAGGTAAATACATTAGAAGATTTCTATGATTTATAGCCAATAATTCATCATAGTAGTTTTTTCCCTAGTCAGGGTCCCACTCTGTTGTCCAGGTTAAAGTACAATGGCACAGTCATGACTCACTGCAGTCTCCATCTTCCGAGCTCAGGCAATCCTCCCACCTCAACTTCAAGTAGCTGGGATTACAAGTGTGTGCCACCAAACCCGGCTAATTTATTTATGCATTTATTTATTTGCAGAGACAAGGTCTTACTATGTTGCCCAGGCTGGTTTCAAACTCTTGGTCTCAAATGATTCTTCTGCTTCGGCATCCCAAGATACTGGAATTATAGGCATAAACCACTGTACCCAGCCTAAGTGAGTGTTTCTTAATACCTTTCACTATGGTCCAATTTATAGATCTTTTTTTTTTTGAGTTGGAGTCCCACTCTGTCGCCCAGGCTGGAGTGCAGTGGCACACTCACGGTTACCCCAGTGTCGACCTGCTGGGCTCCAGTGAACCTTCCACCCTAGCCTTCCAAGTAGCCGGAACTACAACACATGCTACCATTCCTGGCTAATTTTTTATTTATTGTAGAGACCAGGTCTCACCAAGTTGCCCAGGCTGGTCTTGAACCCACGGGCTCAGGCAATCCACTCGCCTCAGCCTCCCAAAGTGCTGCGATTCCAGGTTGAGCCACTGAGCCCAGCCTATAAATCTTAAAACACTATTTTAGGGAATAATCTATTGGGCAAGGGCCATCCACTCTTTCCAGGGAGGGGAATAAGAATGACAGGATATCAGGGTTGGCAACACATTAACAGATAATCTATCCGAACAAAATGACAACACCATAGAATAAAACGGAAGTAGTCAGACACCTGTTTTTGAATGAGTTCCTGTCCCTTCTCTGGATGCATGTGTACAAGGTTCAGCTGTGGAGATACTGACCTCCGGAAAGGGTAAATGTCTCGAACATAGGTCTGTGGTGGATTACACAAAGAGAGACGAGAGCAAGAGACAGAGAGAGAGGGGGGAGGGGGGGGGAGATAGGAAGGAATAGAGAGAGAGAGAGAGAGAGAAAGTTCAAAGGATTAAATTTTTATTCTCACTTTCTCTTTACCCAAAGGTCTAAGCACTAGGGTGCAATGTCAAGAGCAAAGAGCCAAAGGTGATTTTACTAAATGACACCTGGACGAGCACTGTAAGGTGATGTCAGTGGGTGCCCTGAGGCGGCCTTTTGCTCATTAGCTCAGGTCACCATGGTCATATTTAACCCGTGGTAGAAAAGAGAACCAGAGCAGCATTAAAATTCCAAATAGACACACATAGTTATAATACAGGAAACTTCGTTTTTCACTTACATGTAACAATGATGAGCAATTATGCCCCTTACCCAGCTTACTCCTTTAATGACTACAACTACTCCAGCATAGATACTATTATCATTACCTTTATTTTACAGTCAAGAAAACTGGAGGGTAGGCAGCTAAAGAAGCTAGTCCAAAGTCATATCGACAGTAAAGTGGTGGGACCAGGTGGCCATATCATCACCCCGTAAACAGTGGCATCTCCCTGACTGTGAGCCATCCTCAGGAAAGGTAGAATGCACCTTTGGCACAGTCAGCCTGATGGTCATTCCTGCACAGGCTCACCTTATTGTAGTGGATGAGGTTCCATCGTTTATCCATGAGAAAATAATGTGTTGATTGGGATTCTGGGATGTTAAAAAACTCCAGACATTCCTAGAAAATAACGACACATCTTCATAAATGTCTCTCAAGAGGGTACTATGTGCTGGGTAGTAAATGGACACATAAATATCAAAAAAGCAAGGTAGCTTTTTATGAGGATTTTATATACATATACATACACACACTTATATCTTATATATATTATATATGTGTATATATGCATATATACGTACATAGTTATCCAGAGAATGATATAATAATGACTGATATATAAGTAATAATAAAATAAACCACCTGCTCTCGGCGTGCCCAAAGATGTACAATTAGACTTCAGGCTAAGTGATGGACTGTGGAGGAATGATGGTTCCTACTGATCTCAGCATCAGGAACATGAAGACTGATACAAACGAAGTGCATTGAGTACTTATTATATACTGTATACTAGGTTCAGTGCTCTTCATGTAGAAAACGTGTGTAACCTGAACTAGTATCACAGAACTGCTGAGAAAGAAACTGAGACTAGAGAGGTCCTATCATTTGATTTAGGTCACACTGGTTAGGGTGAAGCCAGGGCTTGAACATACGCAGTCTGCCTTCATGCTATCTTGCCATTCACTGTGAGCATAAAAATGGAGTGGCTGTTGAAGTCTGCTGCACTGGGCCCTAGAAATTCTCTGGAGATGTCTGGGGAAGCCAGAAGGAGGAGTAGTGACCCTTTCTACTGAAATAAAGCACACACATTTGGCAAAGCTGATTTTCCTCAGAGGGCTTTTCTACTTGCATCTGGGCCCAGAACTGTGTTCTGGAAAACTGGATTACTAAAAGCTTAGAGTCCAGACAAATGGGGAATCACGGGACTAGTTTACTTGTGATTTTTACCTCACACACGTTACTGGCACGTGTAGCTAAGGACTGCATTTCGTTTGAGGGGAATCATTACCATAACGATTAGAAAATGCTTTGCCGACTCACCAGATTTATTTAAGGCATATTTTGCTTCTCCAATCGTTTCTGCCGGTGGTAGGTCAAAACTGTATATTGTTCAATTAAATGTCCCAAAAAGAATCTCTGGCATGATCGTCAGCTGACGGCCAGGGTTTGCCCCGGTGCTGTCAGATGGCAAACACAGGGGACCTCTAGAACGCCCACACGTGGTGCCAGGAGCCCCTAAGCGGGAAGTCACAGTCTTGCAAGAGGAATCAGGAGTCACACCAGAGTGCCAAGATGCTGGTGTCGCTGCCACAGAACCTGCCTGCTTTCACCAACTTCATGCAGGACCGAAATGTCAGCAAAAATGGGGAAAATTATGCAAGGTGCATAACAGTATGCTTAAGTGCATAACAGTGCAGCAGATTCTCGAAGAGTAAAGAAATGTATACGTTTATTTAAAGATACACAAATGCCATTTTACTCTAAACAAGGGCTCAGTGAGGTGGTCATAGTCACTGTACATAAAAAATTATTTCTGTCAAAAGTCATTCCTACCTTCAACAGGGCTTCAAATTGAGTGTCTTCATGAACTGGTAACTGGGTTGGGATATCACACTCGTTCTGCCCATGGACTACCAAGGTTTTAGTACCTACAGAAGATAAAAATAATAGTAAACTGACTTCTACTTTGGAAAGTTTGTATTTAAAGCATAAAATACCACATTACTATCAACAAACTGTTACTGTTATTTTTATTTACTTAATGTGAACTTTGTGTTGCATTAATTGCACTCCTTTATTCACAGTTAAATATATATTTTGCATATATTCATTTATTAAATAATGACAGTTACCGCTTATGGAGTTCCCTACACTTTTACCTACCCTTTACGTGCATAATTGTATTTAAATCTCACAGCAACTTCATGATATGGACATTATTATTTTTATTTTACAAATGAGGAAAAAGAGAAATTGAAAGACACACATTTATTTAGTGGAAGAGTCAGAACCCAGACCTCAAGCATTGCTAAAAGTAATATATCCCTGTATTTTAAATGGGATGACCAGGCAATGATGGTTGAGGAAATATAAAGAGATATTAGCAAAACTAAAACAAGTTCATGAAATGTAGTTTAAATTTACATTTTCTGTATTCTGCTTAGCTGGTTAAGAGAGTATTTATTCTACTTCGTTCATTAATCAAAAATATTTGTGAACATTGTGATATACCTTGAGTTTTTGAGTTGCTTTTATGTATATTAATGACAATGTGAATTTCTTTGCTATAATAAAAACGAATCTCTTTTTTTTGATAATCTATAGAACATACAAATATACAACTACCATAAGTCAGGCACAGCAATAAGCATTTTTTATACCTAAGCTCATTTATCCCTCGTGATTGAGAAGTATGAATTATATCCCTACTTTACATATGAGGGAAAAAAAGCTTTGAAAAATGATGTACTTTCTCACAGCTAATACTAGTTATTGGACTAATAAATGGTAGTGCTGTGATTTTAACACAGAATCTGTCTTCTCATCTATCCATAATTTTGTGTTTCTCTTTATTTCACTACATGTATCATCTCATATATTCTTAGCCACTGCGCAATGATAAAGGCTTGTCACAATCTTTGTCTTAGGCAAAACAAGCTATCGGAAGTGAGCAGGAACTGTGTCAAGAGTTGACATCACACTTCATGTGTTCTTTGTAATCTTCCTTCTTCCTGCTTTTCCCTTTTCCAATTTTTCATAAAGCCTTCTCTCATGAAGATTACAAAGGAGTGGTGTGCATGCCATGTAAACAGTCTTAGTCTCCTTGCAGTGCCAAAAATGCACTCAAAAAGGCTTTCAGTTCAGTTGGCCCCTCTGCGATAGACTTAAATAAATCTTCAGCCTTGCAGTGCTTCAAGGACAGATTCACACGGATCTCAGTTCTGATGTCTCCCTTTTCATCTGGCAACTGCTGATTTTTTAAAGGGTCTATTGTATTTCTCCTGATTATATTAAACAAAAATTCTTTGGAGCACTCAAGACTAGAGGTTAGAACGCTAAATATTTTCTTATGAATGAAAGAGCCTCTTGGTCTTTTAAGGGGCTATTTATCATGTTGTTTTTCTTAAAGTTATGTCACCCCAAAGCAGTGGTGGGTTACCTGGCATGGAAGCGGTCACCAGGAGCTTTACCTCGCACTGCTCCTTCTTCATGGTCTGCTTGAGATCCTTGAAGAAGAGACCCTCCACATAACCCACCACCTCCCACAGGAACGTCAGAGTGGCGGAGATGGCATCCATCCCCCATTCGCAAGGGGTCCGCACGAAGTACATGATTAATCCCACCTACAAGGGAGGATGAGAAGAGTTCACAAAGCCATAATAATCCCAAACTCAAATTCTCATTTCCTTGCCTTTCCTTGCCTTTCGTTCTTTTTTTAAATGGAAGCTTCTGAACCTTCCTGTTCTCTGTTCAAATGCTTCTCTAACACTTTCAGTGTTCCCAGGAGAGGGCATAACTTGAAAACTGACACACAGGCTGCCGTCTATGCTTAGGCATCACTAAAATGGCTATCTTGTTGTTTCAAGACGAGGTCTTGCTCTCGCCCAGGCTGGAGTGCAGCGGTGTGATCACGCCTCAAATACAGTCTCAAACTCCTGGGCAGGTGGTCATCCCACATTAGCCTCTGGAGTAGCTGGGACTATAGGTGTGCAACACCACATTTGGCTAATTTGTTTCTATTTTCTGTAGGGATGGGGTCTCACTATGCTGTCCAGGCTGGTAAAAGGGCTAACTCTCAAGAGGAAAGTGGAAAGTGGTGCTTTCCAGGCACCATATCGCTTGGTAGCTCAGGTACTTAGACCATCTCAAATTAATCTGCATGTAAAATTTTCGCAAACACTATTTGCAGCTTGGATTTTGTCTAATAGTTTTGAACCCTAAGAGTGCTCTGTTTGGATAAATCGGTAAACTTCAAAATTATAATTTTGCATGTCTTTTTTCAGAATTTTTGTTTGCATATGTTAAACATTCTATATGCCAAAATAAAATGAGGACAGACTGGCAGTAGTGGGAATCTGCCTGGGAAAGTGGGGGAGCACATCTCATCAATAAGGGTAGCTGCATAGTGAATATTTGTATACCTAACCCTGAATTGTATCCCATAACTTTAAAATTAAAAAAAATTAAAAGGGAAAAACATTTTAAAAAAAGAAATACTTTGATGGAATAAGTTTTAACTAACTTATTCAATAATATACCAAAAATTCACAAAGAAACCATGTGCATGTTTTCCTGTGAGCTTCAGCCATTGTTTGTACAAAAACTTGGCAGTCCTGGGAAACTCTCTGGTTACATTGAAAGAATCAGTGTCACAACCTCATCTGCTTAGGTGGTTCTCGTCACTGAACACCCTGAGGAGGGCTACCCCTATCAGAAATCTATAAAGCGTGAAAAGGTGGGGTATCCTCCAGACTTAAAGTGCCTTAATCAGTCAGAAAGGAGGATTTTTAAAAAAACCAATCCAACAGTTCAGATTCTTTTTCTGTCCTCTATGCCTGTCAATGCACCTGGTGTTGTCCGATGTGGGGGGGTGGGCCTTTCTCACGTGCAATAGAAGAATGGTGACTGAGATGACAGATGTGCTCAACAAGTGTGCATGCATATTTGTAAGTCGAGGATTTGGAGATTTATTCTTTTAAAGTCATCTGGGCTCCAAATAGATTTGAAAATCTTTTTGTGGCAGGGCAAAAGAACAGAGGAGAGCCATGCATCCAAGTAAACATTTCCCCTATTCAGGGAAACAGGTAGGTATACGGGCAAGCAAGGGCAACCCAGAGGGTCTCTCGCCTCTAGTCCCTGTTTGGGTCTTTAGCGGGAGTTCATCTCAGAGCCTTTGCCTACCAACTGGGATGCAACGGAATTTGGCAGGTCAAACACTTCATTGAGGGAGGCCTTGACCTTTGGCCTCGCAAATCCACCTTTGGTTTTTGTGTGGTGTAGATAGGATTCAGAAGCAGCAAACTCTCGGCTGGACAGCTTTCCAGATGGAATTGCCACAGGCTGGTGTCACTCGGTGGGATGCTGGGCCAAGGGACATCCTATCCAAGGGCCATATTGGACTCACGACGGGAACCCGGGGACTCTAAGGCACCAGCAGAAACTGAAGTGAGGTTGAGTCTCCCAGCACAAGCTGCTGAGAGCAGACAGGCCTTGTGTTACAGCAGTCATGGGCTTTGGTTTTGTCAGCCAGGCATCCAGCAACCAGCCAGACTAAGGACACCGTCTCACAAATGGAGGAGCCAGAGGAAAAACAAGGGATCAGACGTGAATGCAGGTCTTTTTTCTTCCCAACCCCACACACATAGCTTTAGAGACAAAAGCTGGGGAGGAGAATTCCTAGAGACGACACTTTTTTATCCAAGAGAGACTGAACACCACCCAGAAGTACTGTTGTATCAGTCTGATCTTAAATCTGAATTGGACACTTCATTGTATTTTTTCCTCTTGCCAACCAGCAAGTAGGCACTCAGGAGAAAGACGACAAAACTTGTCACAGACAAGAGAAAGGAATTACAAATTTTCTCCGCACATGGGAGTGGTGGTGTGAGTTAAATTTATCACCCTGCTAGGACAGCATATACATATGATATCCATTTCCCTGACAACAGCAAGGGAGAAAGAAGTTCTCCCAACACAGACATTAATCTGTCTATCTGTCTGCCCGGATAAAGGGACAATTTCAAAAAATAGTCATCAGACCCCAGTTCCCAAACTGTATAGTCACGTTACACGGGGTGTAAGGTGGAGAATATGAAGAAACAAGTACATCCTGGAGAGTTCAGGAAGGAGCTGTCAGAGTGGCTTAAAGCATAGATAGTCGCATGGAAAAACACCCTCACAAATAACTTTTTATTTAATATAACATTTGCCTCTCTCTGTATATGTGTGTGTGTGTGTGTGTGTGTGTGTGTGTGTAAACTGAGATAAGTAAAGAAAAAAAATACTGAAATGAGACATACGTTTTCTCAACAGAAAACTAAAATTAAGAACCAACAGGCCAGGTGCGGTGGCTCACGCCTATAATTTCAGCATTTTGGGAGGCTGAGGTGAGAGGATTGCCTGAGCCCATGGGTTCAAGATCAGCCTGGGCAACTGGGTAAGCCCTCATCACTACAATAAATAAATAAATAAATAAATTAGCCGGGTGTGGTGGTGCATACCTGTAGTTCCAGCTACTAGGGAGGCTGAAGTGGAAGGATCGCCTGAGCCCAGCAGGTCAGGGCTGCAGTGGCCGTGAGAGTGCCACTGCACGCTAGCCCGGGTGACAGAGTGAAACTCCAACTCAAAAAAAAAAAAAAAAAAAAAGAAAAAAAGGACCAACATAAGGAAGTTCTATATTGCTAGAGGAAACTGACATGCCTATCCATATGCCAAAGATTGTGACAGGCAAGGGCTTTCCTATACTCAAAGGGGTGAATTTAGCCAACCACGATCACTTTTAGTCATATAATTAATGGAAATGTATTGGAAAAGAAATAATCTCCCAAGGCTTTTTTCTCATGTTACTGATTCCTATTCGGGAATGAACATTTATAACCTACGGGCTGCTGAAACTTACCAAGTAATTGAACAGGATGTGAGAGGTCTGAGCAGGAAAGTCTCCAATATTCAGGAGAAGTTTACGCAACATGTACATTAACTCATCCTAGAAGAAGAGCAGAATTTTTAATGTCTCACTCAGCTGCCATGCTGTAGGCAGTAAAATTAGCTTTTAGAAAAGCAGGGTGAGGGGGGTAGGAATCGGGGGGGGTGGGAGGGAAGAGGAGAGGAGGGAATTTTTTTCTTACTTTGGCCCACATGTTGATTTAATTATGTTCAAATTTTAATCGAGTATACGTGATACTTGTTAAATAGTATTTAAACCATCTTGAACACCCTTCTCCTAGGAGCTAACATATATAAGTTACCAAGCAGTAGCCAGAAAACTATCTTTAAAAAAAACAAAACAAAAAAAAACTTTTACACTGTGTGAAGAGGTCACAAGCAAATCACAGGAAAGCTGTATATTTAGTTAACTCTAAATACAGGTGTGATGGGAATGAGAAAAGGATTTATGTTGAAAATCACTAAAAGAGGGTTTTTGAACTTCATAATTCTGCTTGCTAGGTTTTGAGACAAAGAGATAAAGACAGGTCATGAGAGGATAAATTGAGATGTCTGTAATTAACTGTACCTTTCAGAAATAAAACTTAATCTTCCAGTAAATATGACCATAATATAGAAAGGAACGATTTTCAATCATCAGTGTATTTTGTCATTGTTCAAAAAACTAGTTTTATTTGATACTATCTGGAAAATTCAATTTTTTGATTCATGAAGCATTTCAACAGATTCTAATAATCCTATCTGCATCACAGACTACTGAGCAATCAGAATTCAAGAAATGTACCCAACAGTAAAAGCATGATACTGAATTTGATATTTGTTTAAACTATTGTGAATCTTGTGGTATTTGAGGGCCATCATTAGCAATGTACAATACACATCAGTCAATACACAATAAACATCAGTTCATGGAGAAATTAAAAAGAAAAGCACAAAGTTGAATATTGGTCATCAGTATTTAAGTACTTGTTGGCTATGTATCAGACGATACTGAGCTGCAGGCATGACACTAAAAAGTTCTTTGCTTGCTTTGAACACTCGTAGTTCATACTCGCAGCCACTTAGCTGCACTAAAAAAGAAGAGGAACTTACTTGTCTATTGCTGATGGTCAGTTTTTCCAGAAAATGCCGAAGAACTGTTGATGGATCTTCAATTAGACAATTCCATAAGACTTGTTGGGCCACAGCGCTCACTTTAGAAGAGAAAGAAAATGGAACATTTGTCTTAAATGGAGATACATTGATCAGATAAATATTTAATTATTTACTCAGCTTTAGACTCTCCTTTTTGCCTCAAAAAGGTTCTGTGAACTCCTTTTCTATTGACGGGTGGAGGTTTATTCTCTTTGTTGTCGCAACATTTTCACATGTTAAAAAAAATGTAGGATGGATTTATGGTGTTAGCATAGCTTTTGCAAAGAATACCTTTGTGAATATGTGTAGTTGTCTTTGTTGCAGAAATCACTCTAATATTAGCAGTGGTATATATTTATCAAATTAAAGTCACATTTTATTGCTTATTTTATCGTGAGATTTCTAAAGACATGATTTGGTTTTTGAAAGTATGTTTTGGTTTAGAATGTACATGAGTTAGAGATGATGTTTTACTATCCACACGAATGCTTTATACAGTATCTCCTTCAGCAAAGATAAAGAAGTTTAGCCAGTAATAATTAGGTTCTTACTTCTAATGAGGAAGTCTTAGAGATGAATAATCAGTCCTTATAAGAAATAAAGTGCTACTTCTTGAGGAAGGTGGTCAGGCTAAGATTGCCTGGAAGTATCCAGGCTTCTAAGAAAGCAGTTAGGTGGAAGGGAGTGGTGGCGAACATCAGGTAATCTTTGGTCCGAACTAGTTGCCCAATTGCCTTAGTGTTCCTAAATGAAGAATATAGACTTTAGCAGGGATTTATAACTTAGCCTATATTTTGAATAAATGAAACCAATTTTTGCTTCTGAAACTAACCACCAATCAAAATTAAGAGCTCTATAAATAATACCAGCGGTGCCCAAAAAATGTATACACATTTTAAGACATGTTCACTATCATCACACATGTCTGGATGCTGATGGTCACCACTCTGAGCACTTTTTTAATTGCAGAAGTCCAACATGCCTTGTATTCATCTTATTGAGTATTAAAATTTCAATACAGTTTTTTTCCTTTCCTAAAATGCGTATACTTTTTTGGACACCCTCTGTCTTAACAGAAAATATATAAATGCAGAGCTTTGAATTTCATGTGTCTCTATAAATAATTAAAATATAAGTGAGTTTTTCTTAGGTTGAAATTGCTTGCAAAAATATCTTTACATGCGAAATAAGCCAGCCAGAGAAAAATAAATTCTGCATTTTTTTTTTTTTTTTTTTGAGTTGGAGTCTCACTCTGTCACCCAGGCTGGAGAGCAGTGGCACGCTCCTGGCCACCGCAGCCTTGACCTGCTGGGCTCAGAAGGTCCTTCCGCCTCTGTCTTCCAAGTAGCTGGAACTATAGGCATGTGCTACCATGTCCGGCTAACTTTTTGATTTATTGCAGAGGAATTACAGGCACACACCACCATGTCTGGCTAATTTTCTGATCTATTTTATAGCTGAGGTCTTGCCAAGTCATCCAGGCTGTTCTTGAACTTGCAGGCTCAGGCAATCCTCTCACCTCGGCCTCCCAAAGTGAGCTACTGTGCCTGGCAGTCCACATGTTTTAACTCATATGTAGTGCTAAATAAGTTGTTCACCTAGAAGTAGGAGTAGAATAGTGGTAACTAGTGACTGGGAAAGGGAACGGGGAAGGAGGTATAGAAGAGGCTGGTTAATGGATACAAATTACAGCCAGATAGAAGACATGTGCTCCAGTGTTCTTTAGCACTGTAGGGGAACTATGGTTAACAATTATTTATTCTATATATATATATTTTTTTTGAAAGCAGGATTTATTGAGAGGACAGAAAAGCTCCCACAGTGGGAGGGGACCCGAAGGGGTTGCCGTATACTGTATTCTTAACTAGAAGAGAGAATTTTGAATGTCCCCAACACCAAAAAGATAATGAATGTTTGAAGTAAAATATTTGCTAATCACCCTGATTTGATCATTACACATTGTATATAGGCATTGAAATATCACTTTGTATTCCATAAGTATGTATAATTATGTTTCAATTAAAAATAAAAAATGTTTAAAATATTATTTTTATTTAAAATATACATTGAAAAATACAAAGAGAAAAATAAGACTGGTAAGTCTACCAATTACAGAAACAACTATGAACAGTTTGGGGTACGCCCTTTTATATACATGAAATATATATTACATATATTTCAAAATAGTACTATATATAGAAGAAATTCATTGGCACTCAGTTTTTTGCTTAGCAACACACTGAACAGTTTTTACATTAATATTCTTCTAGAATGCAATTTCTAATGTTCACAGAATGAAATCATATGGATGTACCATGATTAACTAATTGCCTATTGTTAGACATTTAAATGTTTTCCAAATCTTTTTATTTTAAATAATGTTCAATATATAGTGTCCTATAGAAGCCTTTATACAGCCCTCATTATTGTCTTAGGAAATTGCCTATGTTTTTGGTACATATTGTGAAACTGTTCCAGAATGCTTGTATTGAAGTTTATATGAGGGGGACCCCCCAAAAACCTGGAATTTATTTATTAAATATGTGTATATATTCTTACTTGTTTAAACTTCAGTCACCTTCAAAGTACTCTCTGTTTGATACAATACCCCTATCAAGATGCTTTGCCTCCTGCTCAAAACAGTTTTTGAATTCATCAACTTTGATACCTTTTAGTGCTTCTGCTGTTTTTTGTTTCACCTCTTTTACAATGGTAAAACATTTCCCTCTGAGGATTTTTTTCATCCAGAGAAACAAAAAAAGTTGCTTGGGGTGAGATCAGGTCAGTTGGGAGGGTGGGACACGGGGGTTCAAAACTGCTGAATACTCAGCGCGGTGTGGGCAGGTGTGCTGTCATAGTCAAGGACCCAGTCACCTGTTTGCCACAATGTGGGACGTTTCTTCCATAAATTGTGATGCAACCTTTTCAAAACTTCCAGATTAAAGACTTTGGTTGACCACTTAATTCAGGGGAACAAGTTCCGAGTGTACTAGAAGGAACCTGTCTTCCAAAGGATCATTCTGTTTTTTGGGGGGTCCTCCCTCATACTTCATTAACAAGGTAGGAAGATATTCTTTTCCTTGCTTTTTCACTAATGATAAGTATTTTCATTTAAAATAATCTCTGCCAACTTTGTAGCTGAAATGTAAGATTTCATTGTTGTTTTAAACAATAGTGATGTTTAAGGGTGCTATCAGCCATTGAATTGTCTGCTTATATCCCTTTCACATCTTTCGATGGGGATTTTAAAAAGTTATTGAGTTATAAGAGCTTTTTATTGTAATATTAAGAATGTTAGCCTTTTGGTTGCCACAAATACTACTCATATATACCCCTAGTTAACCATTTCATTTTGCAATTATTCTCTTCTTGTAGTTAGTGCCTCCAGAAATGTAGTAAAATAGGAAGGATGGCATTTGTGGTGTCATGAGAATAGCTAAGATCTCTAAGGTGACCAAAATCACTGTTTGAGTTCCAGGTGGCCAAATGAGTATTGTTCTGCTCTCTTGTCATAAACAGTGCTCCTGGACTCACCCACCTATCTTAAATGCAATTTTTAAAAAGTCATAAAGGTAGTGAGAGAAGGAGGTGGAGAAAGTAATAATGTTAGTACAGTGTCTTACAAATCTGTACTTATAGTTGTGCATAGGTCAACCCTCTCGCTCTGGGAGCTTTTCTGTCCTCTCAATAAATCCTGCTTTCTAAAAAGAAAATGTGCATCAGACAACTTAACATGTGGTCAATAGAGCGACCCACTGTCCTCCATCAGATGAACAGCTTAAGAACGTCATTGTTGGCTCAGTGGGGTAAAACTGTACCTGCCACTCCATCTTCCCGCACTTCGCCATCCTCCATCAGGTGAACAATGGGAAGCACTGCTGCACAGATGCATGCTGGGAACACCGCCTGTGGAGGCTGAGGCACATGGTGGTTTGGCGTGTGTTCCGTGGTGTGTTCCTCATCTGAAGAGGGAAACAAAACCATGGTGCTTTTCTCAGTAATGCCATTCTAATGCAACCGTGTTCTCAGTTCAAGGCCTGTCCATTTAACAGTATAATCCTGGCAACAATAAGAAAATGTCTGCATTTTTTTTTTAAAGGTGAGATCATACAGAGTGCCTGCCTATGTAAAAACAAACAGCAAACCCATCTTCCAAGAACCGTCATCCTCGTTTTGGGAGAGAAAGAAAAGGACAGACATTCTTGGGTAGGTGCATTAGTTCACATTATTAAACCCATGAAGATAAAAGTCGAAGAAGAGACTAAGAGATCTTTCATCAATACAACTGGTATGTGCATGTGAGTGTGTGAGAGAGGGCGAGCACTAAAATGGGGCTACAGAAAACCTTCACACACACACATTCAGGGTGAGAATGACATCGCTCACTCATATTAATGTCCTCATCTTTATTGATAGATATAACTAATAATAAATGTAATTTCATAAGGAAATAAATGAAAGGGTTTAGATTTAGTAGGCAAGGAAGGAAGGAAATGCCTAAATCAGTTTATTAATAAGAAAAACTATACATATATTTTTCTAAAGAACCATGAATCTTTGATTCTCATATTGCAGTTTATACAGCTACTTGAGATTTTAGAGGTCCCATGAAGAGTAAGAGACAGTCATTTTCAATCCTGGCTTCATACTAGATACATGTGAAAATCTTTTAAAAAGATAAGATTTGATGGGAAGAAAATTCTGGAATGGTGAAATAAAGATTTCTGAAATATGTTCCTCCATAAAAGAAATGAGATACTGGCAAATATAGTCAAAATACACTTTTTCAGAACTTAAATTACCAAAGTTTGGAACAATGTGAAGGGCATTTATTAAAAAAGATCAATGGCATTTCTGGCATTTTAACTTGCCCTGTTCACCTTCCCCTCTTCCTAACTCCTTGGTAGCCTTGAAAATTAACAACCTCGCAAGCATGATAGCTGTAAAAACCAGCAGCCTAGCAGCCACTGGAAGGACAGAGCATGTTTGGAGGTCCCTAAGAGCATCACCAGGGAATTGTCACTACTTGACCTACCTAGAGTTCCCTGGAAAATCCTCACTCACGGCACTTGTCTTTATTTTACTTGATTTGGGGCTTAGTTAGTGGAGCTAGCTCTATCCCCAGGGCATTTGCCAAAAGAGTCAGCAACAACAATTATTAACATTGCAGCTGCTTAAGGTGCTTACATCAGTTGGAGCAAGCAGGAGCTGATCAAAAAACTTGAAAGGAAAATTTAGAGTGTGAGACCTCTATAGGGACCTTGTACATCTCTGATATGGTCCAGGGCGTCTAGAACAGGGATCCCTAACTCTCGGGCCATGGATGGATTGGTCTGTAGCCTGTAAGGAACTGGGTTGCACAGCAGGAGGTGAGCAGCGGATGAGCCAGCGAGACTTCATCTGTATTTACAGCTATCCCCCATCGCTGGCATTATTGTCTGAGTTGCGCCTTTTGTCAGATCAACAGCAGCATTAGATTGTCATAGGAATGCAAACCCTATTGTGGACTGTGCGTGTGAATGATCTGGGTTGTGTGCTCCTTATGAGAATCTAATGCCTGATGATCTGAGGTGGAGCTGAGGAAGTGATGCTAGCACATCTAGGGGTAGCTACAAAGACAGATTAACAAGAGCCATGAGGTTTGACTGCACAGAGACCACAATAAATCAACTGCTTGCAGACACATATCCAAACCCTATCAGTGAGTGGCAAGTGATTTGATGTACTTCAATTGTACAACTATATCTGGTGGCAGGCTTAAGTCAGAATCTGACACTTATTTTAGTCCAACATGGCCTGTTCATTATTTGATTTACCACTTTCATCGGTACATTTTTTTATGGTGAGTTTGCATAATTATTTCATTATATATTGCAATATAATAATAATAGGGCCAGGCTCGGTGGCTCAGCCTTGTAATCCCAGAATTTTGGGAGGCTGAGACAAGAGGATTGTCTGAGCCTGTGGGTTTGAGACCAGCCTGGGCAACTTGGCGAGACCTCCTTCTCTACAATAAATCAAAAATTAGCCAGGTGTGTTAGCACGCACCTGTAGTTCTGGCTACTTGGAAGTCTGAGGTAAAAGGATCGCTGGAGCTCAGCAGGTTGATGTTGGGGTGGTCACGAGCATAAAACTACAATCCAGCCTGGGCAATGGAGTGAGACTCCAACTCAAAAAACGATCATCATCATCATAGAAATAAAGTGCACAATAAATGTTATGTGCTAAAATCACCCTGAAACCATCCCCCCTGCCCACCCCCTGGCCCATAGATAAACTGTCTTCCAGTAAAACCCGGTCCCTGATGTCAAAAAGGCTGGGAACCACTGATCTAGATGACTTCATATATGTGCAAGGTTATGCACATTCCCAAGAAGGACCCGGGAAAGTTCTAGTCTCTCACTTTTGTCTGACCTTGAGACTCTACACAAGCATAAAGTAAAAAAAAAAATGAAGGCCAAGGCCGAGTTTTAAACTACTGGAACACTGAAGTTGTGCCTGATGCATTTATGCTTTGTTGAGTGTGATCACTAAAATTCCTGTTCAGTTAGTTAGTGCTCAAGTAATAATTACACAGAGATTAAGTGCCTTGAACTAATAAATCTTCCAGCCTTTGCTTAGGAGCAATAGGCTTTTGCTTAGGAGAGATTGACAACTTTTACAAAATTCAACAGAGACCGGGCACAGAGGCTCGCTCCTATAATTCCACACTTTGGGAGGCTGAGGTGAGAGAATTGCCTGAGTCCATGGGTTCAAGAACAGCTGGGCAACTTGGCGAGACCTCACCTATACAATAGATCAAAAAAATTAGCCAGGCATGGTGATGCATGCCTGTAGTTCCAGCTACTTGGAAGACTGAGGATAGCCTGAACCCAGCAGGTTGAGGCTGCAGTGGCTGTGAGATTGCCACTGCCCTCCAGTCTGGGTAACAGAGTGAGACTCCAACTCAAAAAAAGAAAAAAAAATCCAACAGAAATACAAAACTCAATGAAGAGAAACAAAACACAGTATAAAGCTATAACAGTAGGCTAGAACAAGCAGAAAAAAAGAATCTTAGAGATGGAAGATAGGTTATTTAAACTAACCCAGTCAAAGAGAAACAAAGAAAAAGCATAAAGATGAATGAACAAAGCATATGAGAAATATGAGACTATGTAAAATGACCAAACCTATGAGTCATAGGCATTCCAGAGAGAGAAGTTAAGATAAAAAGCATGGAAAATATATTTGAGGAAATAATACAAGAAAGCTTTTCTAGTCCTGAGGGAAACCTAGATATCCAGATATAAGAAGCTCAAAGAACTCCTGCAAGATATATCACAAGAAGAACCTTACTATCCTAAAGCAGCAAGAGAGAATCACTGAATCACTTATAAGGAAATGACATTAGACTAAAAGCAGACTTCTTAGCAGAAACCCTAAAGGCCAGAAAAGAATGGTGACCTATCTTCAACCTCCTTAAAGAGAAAAAAAAAATGTCAACCAAGATTTTATATCCAGCCAAACTAGCTTCATAAATAGAGGAAAAATATAGTACTTCCCAGACTAACAAATACTAAAGGATTTTGTCACTGCCAAACCAGTTGTACAAGAAATGCTCAAAGGAGCTCTAAACTTGGAAATGAAACGACTCTCACTGTCACAAAAGAGTTCAAAGCTCACAGTGTTTGTAAAGCAAGTACACATTAGAGTCCCAAAGTTAGCCAGCTCACAACACAATGGCATGAATAAAACCTAACATAATATTAACCCTGAATGTATATGGGCTAAATGCCCACTTAAAAGAATCAGGGTGGCAAATTGGATAAAAAACAAGACCCATACCATATATTGCCTACAAGAGACCCACCTACTGACTAAAGTCAGTCACAGACTCAAAGTAAATGGGTGGAAAAAGAAATATCAAGTGAATGGACAACAAAACAAGCAGAAGTAGCCATCCTCATATCAGATAGCTCAGATTTTAAATAAAAAACAGTAGGAAAAAAAGACAAAAAAGGACATTATATAATGATAAAGTGTGCAATTCAACAAGAGGATTTAACCATTTTAAACATATATGCACTGAATACCAAAGTACCCAAATTCATGAAGCAAATACTACTTGACCTCCACAGACATATTGCTAGCAATATCATAATAGTGAGTGACTTCAACATCCCACTGACATCACTAGACAGATCACTGAAGCAGAAAATTAACAAAGAAATAACAAAGAAACATTGAGCTTAAACCGGACTATAGTTCGAATGGAGCTAACAGACATCTACATAACTTTCCACCCAACAACTGCAGAACATACATTCTTCTTATTTCACACAGAACATTCTGCAAAATAGGCCATATGTTTGGCCATAAGTCAAGTCTCAATACATTTTAAAAACATCAAAATTATACCAAGCATCTTCTCAGTCCATAGTGGAATAAAATTGGAAATCCACACTAAGAGGAGCTCCCAATGCTTCCACTACATGGAAACCAAGCAACTCACTCATGAATGACTCTTGGGTAAACAATGAAATTAAGGCAGAAATAAAAAAATATTTACTGAAACAAAAATGGTGATACAACATACCAAAATCTCTGGGACAGTTCTGAGAGGAAAGTTTATAGCATTAAATGCCTACATCAAAAAGATAGAGTGATCAGAAATTAACAGCTTAACCTTGAACCTCAAGGAACTAGAAAAACAAGAATAATCTAAACCTGAAGCTAGCAGAAGAAAAGAAATAACAAAGATCAGAACAGAATTAAATAACATTGAGGGACTCAAAAGATACAGAGGATCAATGAATCAAAAAGTTTGGTTTCTTTGGAAGAATAAACAAAATTGACATACTACTGGCTTGACTAATAAAGGAAAAAACTCGAATGAATTCAATCAGATGACAGAGATGACATAATAAATGATACCACAGAAATAAAAAAAGATCATCAGGGATCACTATGAGCACTTCTATGGCAACAAACTGAAATACCTAGAGGAAATGGATAAATTCTTGGAAACATACAACCTCCCCAAGACTATACCAGGAAGAAATAGATACCTTGAATAGACCAATAATGAGCAATGTAATTGAATCAGTAATAAAAAATCTCCCAAAAATAACTAAAAAAGCCCAGGGGCAGACAGACTCACAGCTGAATTTTATCAGCTATATAAAGAAGAGTTGATACCCATCCTGCTGAAACTACCTAGAAAATTGAGGAGGAGGGACTCTTCCTAACTCATTCTATGAAGCCACACTGACACCAAAATCAGGCAAAGACACACACACAAAAACCCAGCCTATTTCCCTGATTAATATAGAGGCTAAAATCCTTGATAAAATACTAGAAAACTGAATTCAACAGCAAATCAAAAAACCTTATCCATCACGGCCAAGTGGGTTTTATTTCAGGAATGCAAAGGTGGTTCAATATCTGCAAATCAATAAACGTGATACACCACATAAACAGAAGCAAAAAAAAATCCCATATGATCATCTCAATAGATACAGAAAAGGCATTCAACAAAATCCAACATCCCTTTATAATAAAAACTCTCAATAAATGGGGAATTATATATATATATATATATATATATGAAAGAACATATCTCAAAATGATAAGAGCCATATACAAGAAACCCATAGTCAACATCACACTTAACCAGGAAAAGCTGAAAATACTTCTCCTCAGAACAGAAACAAGACAGGGATGTCCACTCTCACTACTCTTTTTAAAACTCATACTGAAAGTCCTAACAAGAGCAATCCAGGAAGAGAAAGAAATAATGGATATCCAAACCATCAAGGAGGAAGTCAAACTATTCCTGCTCATGGATGACATGATTGTATACCTAGAAAGCCCTCAAGACTCCAAGAAGCTTCTAGACCTGATAAATGGCTTCCATAAAGCCTCAGATTTCAAGATCAATGTACAAAAGTCTGTAGAGTTCCTATACACCAACAATGCTCAAGGTGAGAACCAAATCAAAAGCTCAATCCTATTTACACTTGACACACACACACATATACACACACATCCAGGGATATACCTAACTAAGGAAATGAAAAATCTCTACAAGGAAGACTACAAAACACTGATGAAAGAAATCATAGATGACACAAACAAATAAAAAAGCATCCCATGTTCATGGATTGGAAGAAGCAATATTGTTAAAATGACCATACTGCCCAAAGCAATCTATAGGTTCAATACAATCTTGATGAAAATATCAACTGTGTTCTTCACAGAACTAGAAAAAAAATCTTAAAGTTTATATGGTATCATAAAAGATCCCAACTAGCCAAAGTATTTCTAAGCAAAAAGAACAATTGTGGAAGTATCACACTGCTTTACTTCAAATTATACTATAAGGCTATAGTAACTAAAACAGCATTGTACTGGTACAAGAATAGACAGACTGACCAATGGAACAGAATAGAGAACCTAGAAATAAAACTACATTTCTACAACTAACTGGTTTTTGAAAAAATTGACAAAAATTAACAATGGGAAAAGGACACCATGTTAATAAATGGTGCTCAGAAAATTGGCTAGCCATATGCAGAAGAATGAAATTGAACTCCATCTCTCACCATATACAAAATCAACTCAAGATGGATCAAAGACTTAAATGCAAGTTCTGAAAATATAAAAATCCTAAAAGAAAACCTAGGAAATACTCTTCTGGACATTGGTCAAGGCAAATAATTTATAACAAAGATTCCAAAAGCAATTGGAACAAAAACTAAAATAGACAAATGGAACTTAAGCTAAAAAGCTTCTGAACACCAAAAGAAATAATCAACAGAGTGAACAGAAAACCTATTGAATAGAGAAAATATTTGCAAATTATACCTAAGACAAAGGGCTAATATCCAGAATCTATATGGAACTCAACACAAACAAAAATAGCTCCATAAAAAAGTGGGCAAAGGACATAAACAGAGACTTCTCAAAAGCAGACACACAAGTGGACAACACACATATGAAAAAATGTTCAACATCACTAATTATCAGAGAAACACCAATTAAAACCACAATTAGATATTACCTCACACCAGTCAGAATGGCTATTATTAAAAAGACAAAGAACAACAGATGTTGTCGCAGTTGCAGAAAAAAGGGAACACTCATGGTGGAATTGTAAAGTAGTTCAGCCTTTATGGAAAACAGTCTGGAGATTTCTCAGAGAACTGAAAATTGAATTATCATTGATCCAGCTATCTTCTTGGGGTTTACCCAAAGGAAAAGAAATCAATATTTTAAAAAGATCCCTGTATTTATGTGCTTATTGAAGCATTACTCACAATAGCAAAATCATGGAACCAGCTTTAGTGCCCACTAGCAGTTGACTGGATAAAGAAAATGTGGTCTATATACACCATGGAATACTATGCAGCCATAAAAAAGAATGAAATCATGTTTGTAGCAACATGGATGGAACCAGAGATCCTCATCCTAAGTAACTCAGAAACAGAAAACCAAACACTGTATGTTCTCATTTATATGTGGAGCTAAATGCTCACAAAAATGGAAATAACAGACACTGGGGATACCCATAAGGTGGGAGGGAGGCTAAGGTTCAGAAATTACCTTATCAGGAATAAGACACACATACCTGCTTTCACCACTGCTTTTTACTCAAGGGTTAGAAAGTGCTATTAGGCAATAAAATGAAATAAAGGTCATCCAGACTAGAGAGAAAGAAGTAAAATTGTCTCTACCTGCACATTACATACTTTTATATGTAGAAAATTCTGAGGTATCCAGGTTGGGTGCAGTGGCTCACCCAGCCTGTAATCACAACACTTTGGGAGGCCAAGGTGGAAGGATTGCTTGAGCCTAGGAGTTTGAGACCAGACTGGGCAACATAGAGAGACCTTGTCTCTACAAATACAACATTTAAAAATGAGCTGGGTATGGAGGTGCACACCCATAGTCCCAACTATTCGTAAGACTGAGGAGGAAGGATCTCCTGAGCCCAGGAAGCAAATGCTGTGGTGAGCCAGGATCAATATTATGCTAAGTGAAAGAATCCAGACCACATATTGTATAATTCTATTTATATGAAATGTGTAGGCAAATCCACAGAGATAGAAAGTAGATTAGTTCTCACTGGGGGTTAGAGAAATTGTGGTTGGTGAGCAATTACTAATAGGTATAAAGTTTCTTTGGGAGTTGGTGAAAATATTTGAAAATTAGACAATGGTGATGGTTATACACTCAATACATACACTAACAACTACTACATTGTATACTTCAAAGGGACAAATCTTATGGCATATGATTTGTATCTCAATAAAAGGTGTTATAAAAATGTAGATAAAAATGTGGCCAGGCACAGTATCTCAAGCCTGTAACGCCAGCACTTTGGGAGGCCAAGGTAAAGGGATTGCCTGAACCCATGGGTTCAAGACCAGCCTGGGCAACTTGGCGAGACCTCATCTCTACGATAAATTTTTTAAAAATTAGCCAGACATGGTATCACATGTCTGTAGTTCTAGTTACTTGGAAGGCTGAGGCAGAAGGATCACCTGAGCCCTGCAGTTTGATGCAGGGGTGGTGGTGAGCCCAGGCTTTCAGCCTGGGCAATGGAGTGAGACTCCAACTCAAAAAAAAAAAAAGAAGTAGATGGTCTTAGGTTCCTTCCACATAAGTTGCAATTAATTAACATCAGTCATTTTTCAAAGTTCCCCAGGATCGTGCAGCTGAGGGTTGAAAACCAATGACCTCTTTGCTCCATTTCTGTGTATCTTTATCATGCCTTTATAAATGAGTAATGACATTTGTGTAATCATGAAGCAGTGAGTCCCAGATGGTTTTTCACTGATAGATAAGCACATTTTAAACAATTTTGGAACCAAAGGCATCACATTCTACTTTCACTCCTCCACACAGAGAATCAATGTCATTACAGGAATGGCATAGGCCTTAGTCTTCTTTTGATTGTTAAATTATCTACAAACATCATCCTAAACATCCTATGATCACACACTGGAATCACCCGAGGAGGTTTTAAAAATATTGGTGCACAAGTTCTGCTCTCAGAAATTTTGACTTGGTTCTGGACTTTTTTGGTTAGCTTTCCAGTTGATTTTAGTGTGTAGCCAGGATGGAAAAGCTATTACATGCCTACAATAATGCCTTCTAACCCTCAGCAAGATGATTACATGTAATATAACTAAAATAGAGCCAACATAATAATGACAGTTGCTGGCTTAAATTAACCATACTTTTTAAAAAATATGCCACTCTAATTTTCTTTAGAACTTCAAGTCATGGAACAAGTTATTTGATGAAGGCAATGCAATGGAGTGACAGAATGATATTAACCGGAAAATGTTTCAAAACACATAAGGCATGAGGTATAAAGAAAACTCTTGCAAGAGGACACACCTTCAGCACTGACGGCTGAACGCACTGACCAGACTGACCCTCGGCGGAAGGAGTAATTCCTGTGGGAAGTACTAGATGTACAGGATGGACTCACAGACAGTCGACGGGATGCCAGATTGGTGACTTCTTCTACTGGCAAACAAAATGGAGAATGTTAACTTTGGTTTTTATAATGAAAAGGTTATCATCATCACAAGTATAGTTGTACTTATATCACAAGTGTATGCTGCTCTCAGATCACAATGCTTAAGTAATTTTCAATGTACTTAGGAAAGGGGGGGAAAACCCTACAGAAGAAAGATGGAAAATTTCTTCCAACCTTTCCACAAAAGCACAGCAGATCATTACTGAATTTAGAATGGTTCATCAATTATTTTCTGAGACCAACCAACAAACTGCACTAGTGGAGGTTGAAATCAGCTAATGAAAGATTGGTTGCTTGGCTTACTCAATGTGGCTAATGTTCTCCTCTGGAAACAGGCCAACTCGAAACTTTAGAAAACTTTTCTTTTTGTCTGAATAGTGTCAGAAGGTGAGAGAGAGATGGAAGAGGGTATAGCTCCTCATATCACCTAAAATCATTGATTTTACTTCAAAGCAGGTTATTTCTCTGTGACTCAATCCCCCCCCAAGAAATTCTGTGTGTAGAGGGCACCTTCTTCTTCTGGCTCTGAGTTGGGTGTGCATGTGGGCTCATAGCAAGCTTCCTGGGTGATGGGAATGGCGGTGATGAGGCTGGCTTCTCGACCAAGACGTTTCTTCTCCTCCTCCTGCTGTAAATTCTTTAAGATGTGCTCTGCCCTTTGATGGGAGCGGGACACAGCTCGGGCTGAAAAGGATTTCTGTAGAGATAAAGGCAAGCTTATTTAATAGCAGTTCTTCTGTGTGTTCACAGGCATAAAGAGTGCTCTAATGAATTACACAAATGTGGTAATTTGTCTTCAGGAAATGTTAGGATAACCATGATCTAGTTTCATGGAGATTTATTTGTTTGTTTTCCTATCAAATTTACAGGCTGTTTATAGCTAAGTTATTTTTTTTTGTACTCAGTAAGAATGATTCTTCAAGAATATCTGTAATTTCTGAAAATAATCTTACTTCAACTTTAGTATTTGGGAGGGTATCAATGATTTATTTTTTAAACATTAAGACCAAATAAAAATTTTTAGTATGCAATTTCTTTCCAAATTTTTTGAGTTGGTTTTAAAAAAAAGATGTTTGTTTCATAATAAAACTTCATAATTAACTAAAATAATAAAACTTCATAATTAACTAAAATAAAATTTCAGTTAATAAAACTGAAAGTTAGAACTATGGAAAGGAAAAGAAAAGATATATCTTTCACATAAACCAGTTAACTTTGTGATTTATTTCACTTTTATAGCTCAAGTATCTGTCACACTATAAACACTTAATATTTATAGATAAATACAGTGATACACTGTAAGTACTTAGCAATATAGTAGAAACAAAGTTACTGAATGAAAATTATGAGAGTTGACAGTGTTACTAGGGTTGAATGTAAAATTTGACTCTGACTACTAGCTGCCAAGACACTGGAAATATATTAAGAGAAATCTACTTTTCCATAGATAAAGGATAAGAAACAATGAAGAAAAGAAGATTTGCTCTTTGCAAAATGGCTATTCTATTCATGCCTTAATCATGGTGCTTATGCCGAGGTAAGTTTCAAGATCTTTGGGGACAGGGTCAGTGGTCTCAAAGTAGGGAAGTGATCACTGGAGTTTTCCCCTACAATCTCAAAGTAAAGTCCACAAACAACAGCAACTCCACATCTCTTTGTTGGTCTATAGTCACACAGGATTTTAGAGACAGGCAGGGGATATTGGTCACTCCTCTAAAGTGCTGCTTTCGTAGAAGTTTCTTTATGTAGGATCTTAACATAAGACTAAGGTTTTCCTGTGTTGAATAACAGAGCAGCAGTTAAAAGCATTTGATGGGCTACATGGCAATTCATTTTCAGAGCCAGGTGACTAAACTGGTTTATCATAATAAGGCATGAAGAACTGTGAAATGAGAAAGAGAACTGGATATAGAATCTGAGTGCTTGGTTTCAAATCCACTGTGAACTTGGGATAGAGGGTGCGGCTGGCTCAACTGAACTAATCACTTCTTTGGGAAAAAAAATTAAAGATCTTTATGTTGGTGGTTCAGATGCTGAGAAGGCAGCACAGATGGGAGAAGTAGGTACTGCGCACAGAAGAATTATAGTGAAATAGGCATAGTATGATGGGTAAAGAGTTCGTATAAACAGTTTTCCAAAGAAAACTACAGATGCCTAGAAAAATCTACAAATAATATGCAAAAAGGTTCAAACTAACTTCACATATTTAATTAACTTTTTCAAAGAAGCATGAATGAAAATAAACAGTAAAGTTTTTTGGACATTCAGAGTGGTACTTTAAAAAAATAACACCAATCAAGAAGACGCTTTCCAATTCTATTCTGTAAGGGCAACATGGTATAACTTTTCTGGGGATATTTTATGAGACATATCAAAAATCTTTAATAGTTATTATACCAATTGCCATAAATTCCAGCAGAATTTATCCAAGGAATTTATGAATTTGTACAAAGAGTTATGCTCTTTTTCTATTTTTGCTTTATTTTCTGAGTTTTCTACATTATTCTTGTAATTTAGAAAAATGTTATGCAGCAGGTGAAAAAGGCATATTTTGAAGATTCATGTTTTAAAAGGTGCATATTCTTTTGAATGCTGAGTTCACCTGCTGAGTTCACTGAGGTGAACTCTCAGTTCAGTAAGTGAACTGAGTTCCAAGTTGACTATGAGCTGTGTTACATATAGCAGAGGTAAGACTTGAGCACTCCGAGTCATATTTGTGATGACGATACTATGATCAATAAAATGCAGAACAAACTAAGATTCAAACAAGAAAACAGCTGCCAACTCTCTTCTTTTTCTTACTTTTTTCAGGGCCAATGTCCTTAAATTTCAGGTAGTTTATGCATTCTTGGTAAAATGAAAATGCTTGTTTTGTAATAAATAGAGGCACAAGTGCTACCTATGCCCAAGAAATCAATGCCTAATGCTTTTTTTCTTTTTTTTTGAGTTGGAGTCTCACTCTGTCACCCAGACTGGAGTGCAGTGGCCGCTCCCGGCCACCGCAGCCTCACCTGCTGGGCTCTGGCGATCCTTTCGCCTCATC
>NW_007089086.1:246307-252165 GCF_000164805.1 Carlito syrichta
CCAGTAGCCGGAATTACAGGAGTGCGCTACCACGCCCGACTGATTTTTTGATTTATGGTAGAGATGAGGTCTCGCTGCCCAGGCGGGTCTCGAACCCGCGGGCTCAGGCAATCTACTCACCTCAGCCTCCCAAAGGCGCGGGATTACAGGCTGAGCCACTGAGCCCGGCTGCCTAATGCTTTTAATAGCATTATAAGATGGCAACTGCTTTTTAAAATTTTTATTATAAAATAAAACCGTGTTGGTTTAGAGTGCTCACTACTGGATATTGGCTCCTTTCATTCTATTCATAAAAACAAAGACCTTTTATGACTGATTTTCTGTGTTATAATTACATCCTTATGAGAAAGATGAACAAACTGCCTCACACATTCATTGTTCTTTTTTACATGGACACGATGAAACCTGGACATACTGAAATAAGAATGTCTGTTACTTACAGACTGGTCTTCATTAATGGGATCCTGGACACTCCCACTGCACTGGGGAACCCACGGAGGGTCAAACATGGGGACGGATGGCATTCCAAGCACTGGCGAGGGCAAGGTGAAGTTTATACTGGGAGGTGGGATCTGTTAGTTGGTATCAGAAAAATAAGGTGAGCATGATGGAATATAAGCTAGAATGAGTCTAAAGTATGATTATGACACAATCTGTCTTTGTAAGTATGAAGAATCTTTGTCACAGAATGAGCAGGCATTACAGAAAAGTGCTGTTTCCCAAAAATTTCTGTCATAGAGCATGGGATGAATCTCTCTGAGCCTCGGTTTACCAATCAATTAAATGAAGACTTTCAACCATTTGAAAGTCTTTTTTGTGTTTAATTACCCCATCCTCTGAAAAAATCCGTATGTTATATAAAGCAAAATGTCTGGAAGATAATACCCCAAACTTTAAATGTGCTTATCTCTGGGATGATAAATTTTAAGGTTCACAGAGCCTTGATTGTCTTACTCTACATTCTTCTATATTTTAGTTTTTTAACAACAAGAATTCATGCAAGCGTGAGTTAGGTTTACTTATATAATCAGAGAGAAAAAAGAAGTATTATCTTTGGATATATATTGTGGCATTGTTCATAAGCCTAGGGTTGAGTTTGCCAGCTTCATTCCCACATGGGAAGTACTCCTCACCTTAAAAATCTGCTGAGCTCCCTCCTCCATCCGTGGCCAGACCTGATACCGAAACCTCCAGAGCGTGTGGAACTTGAGGACAGCATTCAGCCTCTGCACGGTCTCTGGGTGGTGGAACTCTGACATCAGCATGTCAGACACAGCGTCGGGGACCTTCACCGCACAGAGTAGGAACATGGCAGCTAGAGACAGTCAACAATTCGTCAGCTACATGTTTGAGAATTTCGCTCCATTCCTAGGGTTGGGGAAAAGTGGGAACTGCTCCTGTCTCTGAAAATGACTTCTGAGTTCACGGAGCAAGGCTACCAGCATGGGTGAAGTATATCTTGCTTCAGTCACTGGAAACCAAGCATCATTCTTTGTGCCACCCACAGTCTTACACTAGCTGGTACGAGGGCAGCAACGGCGTGACATTTCAATGGCATAACTCCCTCCTTTTAAGCAAAGCTTCCTGTGACTCACAGTGAAAAATGAATGCCAGAGGAAGCAAATGAAAAAGGAAAGTTACATCTCGAAATAATGCTTTCGAGGAAGTGGCTACAGTCATCTCATAGTTAACCAAAGATGGTACATAAAGATACTCATTAAAAACCACCTCAGGGGGTAACCCCTTCAGGTCCCCTCCCACTGTGGGAGCCTTTCTGTCCTCTCAATAAATCCTGCTTTCTCAAAACAAACAAACAAACAAAAATAACACCTCAGTTATATTAGCTGTATTAAAAAACAAAAGCCATACCGTAGTCTTCCACCCTTCCCAGAGGTAGAAGAGACTGAGAAAAGAGATTTCATGACTCTTAATACCATTTAAAAAATAACTGGGGAAAAAGCCCAATATCAATAAGAGAAAAGTCAGGTGCCATGATAAGTTATAAACATATGCTATAACATAGAAGAGGAACCAGTGGTTATTTATAAAAACGTAATCTAGAATCTCTTTGGTATTCCTTCCCAGAACCTCAAAATAGGCTTAGGCAGTTAGGCTAGAAAAACTGGGGTTGAGTCTCAGCTCTGATATTTCTCTGTCATGTGATGTGGCCCCTTCACTTAGCTTCCATCTTTCCTCACAGGTAAACTGTCAATACTTATCATGATGACAAAGATGATAATAATAGCACCTGATTTCAAATGTTATGAGATGATAAAAATACCTGCCTCCAAATGTGTTGTTAGAATAAAATAAAATAATATATGAGAAAGTGCTGTGTGAAGTAAAAACTGCTACACACTTCTGAAGTGTGTTTTATTTTTTAGAGGCCACATGTGTTGTGGGAAGAGCATCCTCATGTACACGGAGACGATCTGGGTTAGGCTTCCTGGCTCACTAAGTCATGTGAATTTGGATAAGTCCTTTCAAACCTCGACTTGAGTTTGCTCATCTACAGAATGGTTTATCAAACACGCATGTTTATTGCAGCATTTATTTACAACAGCAAAAACATGGAACCAACTGGATTAAAAAGTGTGGTACATATTCATGATGGAATATTATGCAGCCATAAATAAGGACAACATTATGAACTTTGCAGCAACTTGGATGGACTATAATACTGAGTCTATAATACTGAGTGACCTATCACAGAAACAACTGAGTATCACATGCTCTCACTCATAAGTGGACCTTGAGCAACAATCATAATACTATAAGAAAGAGATTGGCAGTAGTTGGAAACTGCCAAGGGAGGTGGGGGGTGAGATTGGCAGGAGTGGGAAAAATGCCAGGGGAGGCATTTTTCCCTCATCAACAAGGGTACCTGCGTAAAGAACATTTGTATACCTAACCCTGTATTGTACCGCACATCTTAAAAATAAAAAACTTTAAAAAAAAAATTGACTTCATATATTAAAAAAAAGAAATGAAAATGTGTGTGATATAGTTCTTTAATGAGTGCTAATTTTTGTGATCATTGGCTTTTGACAATCCTTTCTCCAGTCTACCAGCTGCTTAAATAGCCACTCTTTCTCTTTTTTAAAAAATGTAGTCATCTCTGTTTGATGTTCGAACATCGTGCTCACTGAGTCATTGCAGAGTTCCACCTTAATCTCTCCACAAAACAACTTTCTTGCAATGCTCACTAATCCTCAGATCCAGTGGTATTTTGACAGCACTAACTTCTCTTCAGCTTTTAACACCTTCAAAACAGACTAGTTGAAGAACTATCGATTCTCCTTTGCTTCTATGGCTTGCTTATTTGAGTTCTACTTTTCTAATCGCATTTTCTGGCAAGGCTTCTTCCTCTGGTCCTCTGGCTCAGTGGTCATTCCTCAGCTCTCTCTTCTCTATCGATTCTTCCTCAAAGATCTCACCCACTCTCATTGCTTCAGCTGCCACACACAGCTACTTGCTCCCCGGGTTTACCTCTAGCTTTGGTCTTTCTCCTTAGCTTCAGTGTCATATCACCAACTATATACCACCAGCTCCCCTTTATCTAGAAATAACGATTTATTTTTACATTTTTATTGATACATGTGATATTTTGTTACATGCCTAGAATATAATGGTCAAGTCAGAGTATTTAGGACATCTATCACCTCAAGTACTTATTAATTCTATGTGTTGGCAATATTTCAAGTTCTCATTTCTAGTTATTTTGAATTATACAATACATTGTTGTTAGCTATAATCACTTTACTCTGCTGTTGAACATGAGAACTTATTCCTTCTATCTAACTGTATGCTTGTACCTATTAGCCAAACTCTCTTCATACCAACAGCCCACCTCCTCAAAAAAAAAATCACTATTTCTTTCTTTCTTTTTTTTTTTAAGAGTCAAAGTCGCACTCTGTCACCCAGGCTGGAGTGCAATGGTGCAATCAGCTCACTACAGACTCTCACTCCTGGGCTCAAGCGAACCTCCCGCCTAAACCTTCCAAGTAGTTGGGACCAAAGGTGTGTGCCACTATGCCCACTAAAATCATGACTTCTTTTTTTTTTTGAGTTGGAGTCTCACTCTGTCGTCCAGACTGGAGTGCAGTGGCTGCTCCCAGCCACCGCAGCCTCGACCTGCTGGACTCTGGCGATTCTTCCACCTCAGCCTTCCGAGTAGCTGGAATTACAGGCATGCACTACCACGCCTGGCTGATTTTTTGATTTTATTGTAGAAATGAGGTAGCGCTGCCCAGGTGGGTCTCGAACCCACGGGCGCAGGCAATCCACTCACCTCAGCCTCCCAAAGGCGTAGGATTACAGGCTGAGCCACCAAGTCCGGCAAAATCATGACTTCTAAAACCAAACTGTTCCTATTTATTGCTGCCACATCAAGCCTGGTAATGATTCACACTCTGTATACAACATTTCTCTGTGGCTTAGAACCCTTGAGTGGTTTTTCCACCATACAGCAGAAAGTCCCCACTCATAAGCCTGCCATTCGAGGCCTGTTCCAATCTGAGTGTACCTCTCACTTTCCAATATTATGCACTGGTGACCCTCTACAAAAGTCACTCCGTCATCAATTCAGTCTCCTCAAAGTTTCCTGATAAGTTCAGAGCATTTCCACAACCATGTGGTTTTACACACATCATTTTGCCCGCATGGCTAGCTTCTAGCTGTTCTTAAAGCCAGGTTCACCTATTTATATTTTTCATGAAAGCTTCCATGACCGTCCCATATTTGGGAAGCTTACACTTCCCTAAGCTCTCGTGGCTCTCTCTGAGAAGCATGTGGCAGAGAAACAGAAATATGAGCTAACGAAATATGATATTTGCGGCAGTGAGGTATAAAAGAACAAAAAGCTGGAATCAACCTAAAATTTTATTAATAGGTCTTAGCTAAATAAATTATAGCATGTCCATTCATTCAATGGGATATTTTGTACCATTAAAAAGAGAGAGGCAAAACCATAAGCTGATATTAGAAGATGGTTTCCTAAATATAAATTAAAAATGCAAAGTGTAAAAGTCTTTATAGCATGTCCCATTTGTATGAAAAAAGAAACATGCGATAGATTCATACATATTTGCATGCATATACATGCACAGTGTACCCTAGAAGGATTCCTGAGAGACCTAAAAATTGTTGCCTCTGGGGAAGGGTATGAAGGGTCATGGGGAAAAGGGTGACACTTTAAATTTCACATACTTTTGTACCACTTGAAATTTCACTTTGTGCGTTTTTCAGTTAAAATAACTATAGAAAAACAAAATGATCTGTACAAAAAGTGAGAAAAAAATGAAGAACATCAGGGTCTCACACCTGCCACTGACCAGGGCCTTGGAAAAGTCACTTTAATTTTAACAAATTGGTTTTGGTATTGCAAATTGCACAAAAAACATTACTCAAGATTAAAGTTAATAATGGTGGTTCATGATAAATCTAAAAGACAATACATAAAAATAATTTTTTCTTTTGTGAAATGTAGTGAAAATGTAGGTTCTGGGGAGGAATCATTCTATATAAAACTGGCTGACCACATGTAGACGAAGATTAAAACAAGACCCCTACCTATCACCATACACAAAAATCAACTCCAAATGGATCAAAGACCAAAACGTAAAACGTCACACTATAAAAACCTTAGAAAATGCAGGCGACACCCCTATGGAAATTGGAACTGGCAACCAATTCCTGATTAAAAACCTAAGTGCACATGCCCTAGGAGACAAGATAGACAAGTGGGGCCTCATCAAGCTGACAAGTTTCTACAAAGCCAAAGAAATCATCTCTACATAAATCAAAAAATCAGCCGGGCGTGGTAGCGCATGCCTGTAATTCCGGCTACTGGAAGGCGA
>NW_007089086.1:252295-283559 GCF_000164805.1 Carlito syrichta
CTACTGCACTCCAGTCTGGGTGACAGAGTGAGACTCCAACTCAAAAAAAAAAAAGAAAAAAAAGAAATCATCAAGAGAGAGGGGAGACAGTCCACAGATTGGGAAAAAATATTTGCCAACTGTATGTCTGACAAAGACCTAACCTCTAGGATCTACAAGGAACTCAAATGTGCTGAAAAGAAAAAACAAAAAGTCCCATTACAGAATGGGCAAAAGATATGAATAGACACTTCTCAAAAGAAGACATATGAGCAGCCAACAGATACATGAAAAAAATGTTTAGCTTCACTAGTCATAAAAGAAATGCAAATTAAAACCACACTGTGATACCACCTAACTTCAGTCAGGATGGCCATCATCAATAACTCAAAATACAACAGATACTGGAGAGGATGTGGGGAAAGGGGAACACTTCTACACAGTTGGTGGGAATGTAAACTAGTACAACCTCTGTGGAAAATGTTGTGGCAATTCCTAAAAGATCTAAAAACTGACCTCCCATATGACCCCGCAATACCCCTAATGGGAACATGTCTGGAGGAACTCAAATCACTCTATCAAAAAGATACCTGCACATGCATGTTTACTGCAACATTATTCAAAATAGTAAAAACATAGAACCAACTGTGCTGCGCATCGAGAGAGTACTGGGTTTAAAAAAATGTGGTACATATACACGCTGGAATATTAAGCAGCCATAAAGAAGGACAAAGTTATGAACTTTGCAGCAGCTTGGATGGATTTAGAGGCTAAACAAAGGACTGAGTGTCACATGTTCTCACTCATAAGCAGACCTTGAACAACTATTGTAATACTATAAGAAGGGATTGGCACCAGTGGGAAATTGCCAGGGGAGGGGACCGTGGGGATTGGTATCAGTGGGAAACTGCCAGGGGAGGGTGGGGGCGGGATTGGCAGGAGTGGGAAACTGCCAGGGAAGGTGGAGAGCACACCTCATCCACAAGGGTAACTGCATAATGAACATTTGTATACCCACCTCTGAATTGTACCCTGCATCTTTAAAATAAATTTTTAAAAAAAAAATTGCTAACACCCTGGGAGAGACATGCTGCTCCTAGGCAAGCCACATCGTGAGTGGGAGGGAACACATGAAACCTGGGCTCCCCTTTCCTGGGGCACACAGTTCTGAGTCTGAACAGTGACAGCCACGGCCATCAACCTGAACTAGAAGTGGAAACAATGCATGCGTCTTTCCTGCTTAAACACTGGAATCCGTAATGGTGGTGGCAGCAGGTGCGAGGTCCCCGGGGTCTTTCTCACCTGCGGCCCCAGCCATGTGCTCATCCATGCTGAGCAGGAGCTCCCAGGCAGCCGGCTGGACGTCTCCGAACATCTCCTCAGTCAGAATGGGCGCTGCCTTGATCAACAGAGACAAGGGGGCAGGCGACAAGCTCATCACCTGGGAAAACGGAAATAGCATATGGCAAGATGTTTTCAGACACGAATTGCTCTACTCCTCCTGAAACTTAAGAGCCACATCCCCTCTCTCTGCTTGCCTTAGAGACCTTAAAACACTTTCTAAAATGGGAGCATATTTCGTTGACATGGTGTATGATAAGCCTTATACCTTATTAGTTGAAGCATACATAGAAAAAAATGACTCGTTTTATAACACTTTCACCATAAAACTGCTTTGCAACCACCCAAGGAATAAACTACAGAATGAGTACAACTCTACAGGAAAAAATAACAAAGAAACCCTCCAGCAAATATATCTTTTTTAAAAAAAATCATTGCAGTGACTTATTTTTATTTTACTTTTTTTGAGTCACCCAGGCTGGAGAGTAATGGCACGCTCCTGGCCACTGCAGTCTTGACCTGATGGGCTCAGGCGATCCTTCCGCTTCAGCCTTCCAATAGCTGGAGCTACAGACACACACCACCATGCTTGGCTGATTTTTTATTTATTTTAGAGATGAGGTCTTGCAAGTTGCCCAGTCTGGTCTCTAATCCATGGGCTCAGGCAATCCTCTCAACTCTGCCTCCCAAAGTGCTGGGATTATAGGCGTGAGCCACCGTGCCCAGCAGCAAATATATCTTTGTGTTAAAAGTCTTGATGGATGTTTAAAGGATCCTATGTTCCTTTCTATTAGTGAAATTCCACTGAAAACTGTAAACAGTATCTAATTGAAGAAGTCCATTTAGAAAGGGAGTTTCCTAAACCAGTGTGAACTTGGATGGCATTTCCCTTTGAAACACATTATACATTGTGTTTATTGCCCAGATTAGCCCACAAAATCCTATTTAAATCACTATTTCAGATAACGTAGTTTCTAGGCAAGTCCCCATTTTAAACACATTCCAGAAAATCATAGCTTTTGAGGGGAGAGGGGCGATACTGTGATTTACAGCTTAGGCTACAATTGCAATATAACAATGTGTCAAGCACTGGATAAGTGGGCAAATACACTATTTTATTTAATCCATGCAATTTTCCTTTGGGATAGGTCTGGTGTTATAATCTCCATTTTATAAATAAGGCAACTAAGACCAAGAAAAAACGAAATAATTTGTCCATGGTCTCAGAGCCAGAACAACAGACATGAGACATGAACCCAGACTATCTCATTCCAACAATTATGAATGTCACCATTGGACACTAGGGGGAAATTAGCTCCCCTGTAGTGGGGAGCGTTGCTGTTCCAGCCAAATTCTCCCAGCCTTGTCTGTGAAAGCTGGCTGTCTAGCAAGAAGGGATTTCTTTTCCTTGCACACTTGATGGCACTCTCACTCGTCAAGTAAAAGGCTTTATGATGACACTGTGTCAACTGACACTGTTATGTCCCAGACACGAGTAAACAGCCTGCCGAGTCCTTTCTCTGTTAACGCTTAATGAGTGCTTCTGACCCAGGTGCCAGTACCTGAAGTCTGATGTACTTTAGCATTCCAGAATCCTTTTTTCCTTCCAGATTGGCATCTGAAACTCTCTTCTTCAGAGAAGGTGTCCTGAGGCATGACTTATCTGAGCACTGAAAAGAACATGAGGTATTTGATGAAGAGTACTGTGCTTTCTCAAAAACCGACAGTGCTATATTTCCCCCAAGTTCTCCAGACAACCATCTTCTAATGGAAGGGATGGGTAAAGGCCTTTTTGTGGGCCCATGCTTTATAAAATTGATAAAAGCAGTTAATTGTGTAATAAAGGAAGCAGATCCTCATTTTTAAGAGACGCTTGGTAACAAATTCCTCTTTGGTCTTTGAGGAAATTGGGATCCAGAGAGTGGAGTAGCTTGACCAAGTCACAAAACTAGTTATTAGTAGAATAAGGAAAGGACATGGATCTCCTGATTTCCATTTCAGGGCTAATTATATTTCATCAAGCTGGTAAAAAGACAAATCTTTTAAAATATTAAGGCAGATAAAATCTACCCTATCCGTGTATCGGGTTGGATGCTATAAGTTGAACCATCTGGTCGGGGGAAAGAAAGTACTTCATAGAGAAATTTTAGGAAGTTAAAGTCAGAGACAGGAGTTGTCAAGGAAGTACAAATTCGTGGCATCCATCATCATCCCTCCCCCTTCCTTCCTTCTTTCTTTAAGAAAAAAATACAAAAAAGCGAGCAAACAAACAAACAAAAAAACTTGTCTATTGGAGGCAGCAGCTCTTCTTATAAACTGTCTCCTAGACCAGAGTCCAGAATAGGCCTGATTCATTTGCATAAAAGCTCAGATAAAACAATATCTTCCTCCAACTTACTAAATGCCAGGGAATGGAGCAGACAGAGCAGCTGGAGAAAGACTGGTCCTCATGGGGACAGGCCCTTGTTTATTTATCATGAGCCCTGATTCCTCCTTTTTTTTTTTTTTAACTTTCAGGCTATGCAAAAAGGGAGTCTTCCTCATACAGAATAAATGCTCATTTGTTTTTCCAGTGCCATATCAATGAAACACTTTCTCCTCTAGCCAAGGGAAAAACTGAACTTCTTAAGAGTTTCTGAACAGAGCTCCGTAGTGTGATAGATGGAGATATTTTGAAAGAAAAGGAAAATCTAAAAGTACATGAATGTTCCAAGAAAGTCTTTCAAAACTCTGACAAAAGACCCAAGACAATGCATCTATTCTGTGACTGGTATGGAACAGACTTTTTAAATTAACCTACTTGGAAGCAAGTGAATCAGACCTCCTACTGTGTTTTCTAAAGAAAAAAAATTATGGAGGCTCATACTTGGGAACACATATTATATGGGGAGAAAACTATTGCACTGCCTGGTTGTTTTTTTTTTTTTCTGTGACTGTAAAATCAATATACAACATGAATAGCATGCCCTATTTCATGTAATTTAAAACCTGTTCTAAAATCACATACAGCAATAATTTTTCATATACATGTGGTAGAACATCTGACTTCCTTTCAAGAAGAGTCATGATAGTTTAAAATTGATATCTCCCTGCTTTTTATTCTATTTATAAAACAGTACATCCACATTGCAGAATATCTGGGACAGGATAACCATGAAGAAAACAAACAACTCAGTAATCCCCAACCCAATGATAACCATTATTTGGTTCCTTTTAGCCTTCCCCCCCATGCATCTTAGCACAACTGTGATGATGCTACATATGTGCATACAATTTTAAACAATTCATGTCACTGTGATTTTATGATGAATATTTTCCTAGGTCATTACAATTATTTTTAAATATTATTTTTGAGTTTGAGAATACTTCATCATTTTCTCCTTTGGTTGGTCATTTTGTCTTTTTCGGGGATACTTTTGAACATATTTATTGATTAAATTATTGTACATTTAACCAGGCATATATGGGAAAATACTCAGCTTAGGGGGAAAAAGGATGACCATTTATGTTAGTTCCTGACACTCTGGTTGTATTTGACTCTCCCTACTGGGAATAGAAAATAGAAGTAAAGCGCACTGAGTATCAAATTTTTAATATCCCACCATATTTCCTTAGGAAGTATGGCATGTTCTGGTGACCTCATGATACTTGGGTCCTTGTTTTAAAGGAAAAGGGTATTGGAGGGGTTTCACATCAACTTGATAGGTTAGTAATTCTTTTTTTTGAGTTGGAGTCTCACTCTGTTGTGCAGTCTGGAGTGCAGTGGCATACTCATGGCTACCACAGCCTCGACCTACTGGGCTCAGGTGATCCTTCTGCTTCAGCCTTCCAAGCAGCTGGAACTACAGGCATGCACCACCATCCCCGGATAAGTTTTTATTTATTGAAGAGATGCGGTCTTGCCAAGTTGCCCTGGCTGATCTCAAACCAGTGGGCTCAGGCATTCCATTTACCTCGGCCTCCCAAAGTGCTGAGATTACAAGCTGAGCCACTGAACCCGGCCTTGGTGATTCTTTTAGAATGACTTGATAAGAATTAGAAATAGATATCAGAGATGGTACTTGAGTGATTGGTACTTGGGTATTCTATGTGAAGGCCCTCTACTGGTGTTACCCGATTTTATACTAGCAAAGCTTTTTGCTTTGGTGACTTAATGTAAAATTTGGCTAGAAGTAATATGAATTGAATGGAGTAAACTTGTTCCAAAGACATCCATTTGTGGTTCCTTGAAGAGTTAGAGATTTCCTAGCCTGTGAGATGCACATGGTAGTTAAAATTACATATCAGGCAGGGATGTGTAGAGAAACTTAAGATTAGCAACTCAAGACCAAAGGACAGAATTTATCATGAATAGAGTATGTCATCTATTGACGAATAGATTCTGTGGTCAATGGGGGGCAGCTAAACAGCCCCCAAATTTATCAGGGATGCTGAGAAATGCTTGCTGTAGTATTGTGTAGAATTCAAACTACTGTCATTTTCTTCTATGCATAGGTCTTAGAAAATTTCATCATGATTGACTCTGAGTTCTGTTCTCATCCTGACCACTACTGCTTAGATTTGCAATACAAAATCAATTCTTGGATTGGTTAAGGATTTATCACTTGTGGTGTTTTGCTCAAAAAGAGGAGGAGATGGCCCCATTAAATTATTGTCCTAGGAAATTAAGAGACGGAGAGTTTGAATCATCTAGTGATGGTTGCTGAGATGATACATAATGATGCCACCTTGAGATTTTCAGTCTAAGAACAAGATTAATAAGGCAACAGAAGCTTGTCAGGGCAAAGAGATGTGTGAGCAGATGGAGATGATGCAGAAAGAAGCAGAGATGAGAGACTATGTGCATCCTGAGATGGACAGCAGCTCTGGTTTTCAACCTTTTGAGGCTTGGCCATGTTTCTCTTTCTGTCCCTGGTTTCATGAAATTCTCCTAGCTGCTTTGAAGAAATTATCTCATTATTTGAGTAAGTTTGAATGTGTTTCTGCTCCTTGCAACAAAGGATTATTGACTAGAGAGAAGTAATGTTTGATTATTTTAAACAAAAATTTTATTTATTCATTTAATAATTGAAGAATGAATTTTTTATTTAACCATATGCCAGGAGCTAGGCTAACTTCTGGAGTTACGCCGAGGAGTAAAACATTTATGGTTCATGTCTTCCTGGATAGTGTATCTGACTAGGAAAGACAGATGACAAACAAGCAAATGAATGAGAAGTCAAGATACGTAGAAAAGGAGATACGACCATTGAAGATAATTCACTGTGACAATAACAAGGTATTTAAAATTGGGGAAAGTTGAAGTCAGCCTACTGGGTCCTCCAAGAAAGGGGTTTCCTCTTGTTTCTGGGAAAGACACTATGCTGAGACTCTGCCTTACAAATCTTCAACACATGAATTATGTTATGGTGGAAAGTCATTCTGGCCCATCACAATAATGTTATCCATAGATAGCTTTAGAAAAAAGAGTACTTCTGCAGGTAATCAGTTGATCTCTTGCTTTACAAAATTTACCCACACTGTGTCCTTTTTTCGATGGGGGAGGCATGTATCCTCCACTCATTCTCCTTTTTTTGTTGAAAGAAAAAATTTGTCTTATCTACTCCTCTTTTCATAAGCAAGCATTAATTGAACATTTACTTTACTTAGAACATAGCTTTGGACAAAGCATAATAAGCACAGAGAAAAAACCTCAGAATGCTTTGGTAAAGGTGATATATACATATAGAATGATAAGTTATTTTTTAAAAAACCCTCAAGTTTGGAAGTGCACTAAAATAGACTAACAGAATGTACAGTGAGTTCTTGCACATTAAAATGTAGATTAGCAGATTGATCAGAGTTAGATGGGTTACAAAATGTTCTAGCTGTCACAAATATACTCTGTCATAAAAAACCAATTAAAAGGGAAGGAGAAATAAAACACCAATTGCTCAGAAGACTCGATTCTAATCGGAGCTCTCCTTTTATTCTTGCTTTATTGCCTACACTATTTTCATTTTGGGTCTGGAAATGCGGGCATTGTTCATTTACGTGACAGATTCACAACAGGCAAAGGAAAAAACATCATGAGACAAAGAAAAGAGCATGAGCGGGAGGCTAGCATTTTGGAAATAAAATGTTTATCCCAGAAGAGTCATTATATCTTTTCAGCTCTCCACCTGAATGACTAATTTCAATCTGTCAGGGTTGGAAGACACTTCGTCTCGCTTTACTTTTCCTTTCCTTTCCTGAGTGAGAGCAAGAGCAGAAGGCCGGTAAGCCTCACTGCTACTTCAGCTCAGTGGTCTGGTAGAGCCAGAGTGGACAGCACTCATGAGACACCCTAGGACTACAATTCTGCTCGCTCACTCACTCACTCTTTATTGTTCTTCTACTATCAGTGAGAACTCCGATAGGGTGGCACGCAAGATACAAGATGTGTGAGAATTCCTCAGTTCTCAAAGGGTTTACAATTAAGTGACAGAGCCTTCTTGTTACCTCTCGCAGGATGGACTGCAAGCCTTCCCACAGCCCGGGCCTGTATGCTCCAGTCACAGTCCTTTGTGCTCACCTCACCTTTCTGGTTGGAAAATTCGGCATGTGATCAACATGCATCCTTCAGTCAAAGCTCAACTGTCCCTTTATCGGAAAGGCTGCCTTTCACTGGGCCCGGTCGAAAGCAAAACCTCATTCATCTGCTGTCTCAGAACAATGTGCCACTCTTTCATTGCACCGATGGCTGTTGCAATTTGACATCTGTTTGGGAGGCTTATTTGATTAACGTCTGTCTCTCGGACTGGATTGGGTGGATCACACGAGGGCAGAGACCAGGTCTCTTTTGCTTGGTATTACGTTCACCACCAAGTGTGGGGTCAGTGTGGTACACAGGTTCTTTCAAGTGTGTTGGATGGATGGACGAATGAAAGGACGGATGCATGGATGGGTGGATAGATGGACGGATAAGTGATTGAATGAAGAATGAGAAAAACACGAGTAAAATGGCATTATAATTTAGTGGAACAAGGAAGTAAGGAAAATAACATTTAGTGTTCATCTGCACCATGCCCTGTGCTTAGCACTTGAGGGACCAAAGAAAGTTTCAGGGAGGAGACGGCATCTGAGTTGGATCCTGAAGAACTTTTTTTTTTTTAAAGAACATCTGGATTTGGCTATGTATGGACTAGAGACGAAGATGATGAAGACGTAGTTAGCGCAAAACTGTAGCAGCAATAAATGTTTGAGTGTGAATGGAGAACAATGATCATTCGTTCAAGTTCACGTATTTTTGCGACTTTTAACATATATGGCTTTATCTTAAAGCTCAGGGAGTCTTTTTTATTAAGAGAAAATATACATAAAGGAAAATAGACTTTCTTTGAATGTAAAGTCATTTAAGCTTCTTTGACTGTAAAGTCATTTATGTTTCTTTGAATGTAATGTCACTGATGTTTGGATGTAATGTCACTTATATACATATATGAGGGGGAACCCCCACAAAATGGAATTTTATTTATAAAACATTGTGTATTTGTTCTAACATGTTTTCACTTCAGTCACCTTCAAAGTACACTCTGCTTGATGCAACACACCTATCGAGATGTTTTTTCTACTGCTCAAGACAGTTTTTGAACTTGTCGATTTTGATGCCTTTTAGTCTTCTGTCATTTTTTGTTTCACCTCTTCCACATCAGCAAAACATTTCCCTTTGAGGACTTTTTAAATGCAGGGAAACAAAAATAAGATCAGGTGAATAGGGAGGTTGGGACACAGGGCTCAAGCTGGTTTTGGTCAAAAAAATGCCGACCACTCGGCACAGTGTGGGCAGGTGTGCTTGTAAATCACCCATCATGAAATGGGCAAATGCATTGAAAAAAGTCTTCAAAAAAATTTTACTGAAGCTGAATGCAGCCTCCCACAACAACACTAGCTAGTACACTGATACCAATGGGTTCCTAGAACACTTATCTGGCAGGGAAAACCTGAATTCCAGGGGGTCCACTTTCTGAAAAATAATTCTGCTTTTTGGGGGCACCTCTCTAGTATATACATACAAACATATGGACTTTTTTCTTTTTATGTCATCACTTGTCAGTTTATGCAGTTTATTAGTATTCCACCTTGATTTACTTCCTATCTTTACTTCCCTCAGAAACTGTATTATTTGAATAACATGAGATGCAGTTGAGTCTAGTTTAAAAAGCCCTGCCTCTGATATTCCATGTTTCTAAGTTAAAGTCTAGCTGAATATATTATAGATATGAACTGTACACAATCTATCTTTCTGAGTCACAGATTTTTCACTTGTAAAATGGGGGAGAAAAATACTTCTTGAAAAGATTTGTCAGAATAAAAAAACACTGCCAATGACATGTACCTACCTTCTACCCTCACACATAACATTTTGAAGAAACACTGAAAGGTCATATCCCAGAAGGTGAACTAGCTCACTTAGGAGATACATAATTTTTTTCTTTAGGCTCTTTTGTGTTATCCAAAATCTCTTAAATGAACCATATATTGATTTCATAATTTAAAAGTTGTTATTTTTAAAAAAATGCCTTTGTACATGTTAAAGCATCACGAATTGCTATACAACTCCACTGCACATTTTTGTTGTTATTGCTCATATTCTGTAGTTTTTGATGTGCATATATATTTTTTTTATAAATATATTTTTTGAGTTGAGTCTCTCACTCTATCTGTTGCTTAGGCTGGACTGCAGTGGTACGCTCATGACAACTGCAGCCTCGACCTGATGGGCTCAGGCAATCCTTCCGCCTCAGCCTTTCAAGTAGCTGGAACTACACGTACATACTACCATACCCAGCTAATGTTTTAATTTATTGTGGAGATGAGGTCTCGCTAAGTTGCCCAGCTTGGTCTCAAACGCTAGACTCAGGCAGTCCTCTCGCCTCGGCCTCCCAAAGTGCTGGGATGACAGACTGGAGCCACCACGCCTGGTGATGTGTGTGTTATTGTTCCCCACCACCCCCAGTCCAAACCTGACTTGCAAATTCCTCAGAAAGCTTCTCTGCTCCTACTCAGTTACTTTTAAGTGGACGATCTAGCCTAACATTGTGCCATCAGCAGGTGCATAATGAATTCTTGTTGAAACGAATAGGTGTTGTATAAGAATCTCCTTGCAAAACTGCAGCTGCCATATTCAGGCAGGCATCTTGGCTATCGTGCTGTTTAGAGTCTCCCTGGCAGGAGCCCAGCAGCCCTGGTTACCGTTTGCACTTTCTTCCAGCAACTTGGGGTGGTTGTCAGGAACAGGCAGCAGAATGCTCAGAAAATGCAATTGTTTCATGAAGGACTGCCCTTTCGTCTGAATTGAGCTGTATTACTCTGCTATGTGTCTGTGAAAAGCTAGGCCATTTGTTGCTTATTTCTTAATATAAAATTGTATTGATTTCCTATTACTGCTGCAACAAATGACCACAACCTTTGTGGCTGAAAACAACACAAATAGGTATCTTACAGTTCTGGAGGTCAGCACTTTCAAATGGAGCAGCAGATCTGCGTTGCTTCTGGAGGCTCCAGGGATGGATGATCCATTCTTCATCTTCTCCAGTTTCTAGAAGCTGCCTCGTGTCTTGGCTCAAGTCCCTGCATCACTGACCTCTGCGTCTCTCACTGCCGCTTTTTCTCTGTCTCTGATTCCCATTCCCGACTTTTTTTCACTTAGAAGGCCCCTTATGTCATAAGGGAGCCACCTGGATAATCCAGGATACTTGTCTCATTCTAAAATTCTTAATCACATCTGCAGAATGTCTTCTTCCATGTGAGTTAACATACTCAGTTTTCAGGGATTAGGATGTGCCCATGGTAGAAGAGGCATATTTCTACCTACCACAATAATTTGCTCACCACCACCACCCACCCCTATCCATTCATATTTATTTATAGAAATAAGACAGAGCCTGGGGATAGATTCTATGTTTCCTCCTGGACAAGAAGGCAAAACGTTTGTCTTTCTTGGCTCATCTTCTGCCTTTGCTCAGAGCCAAACAGACTTGTAGCCTAGTTTATACAGCTGCGGTTGCCTGAACATTTTTATTTCCAGAGAAAACATTGTTTGGACATCATGCTCCCTAGAACTGGCATGTTAACCAGTGATCATTTGCTTACCTCTTTCTGTTTCTTGCCCCGGAGAGCCACGTTGCCGAGGTGGTTGTTCTCTCGGAGGGAGTCCACACTGTCCCCGTACAGCAGCTTGATGGCTCTGACCAGCCGGGCACAGGAGCGGCTGTGGTGCAGGTAGCAGTGGGGATGGCAGTAGTCGACATGGGTGCAGATGAAACTTTGCTGATTGCACAGCAGGATCATGACCTGGAAGACACAACATCTCTGAGACTTAACTGGGCAACTAAGGAGCAGACTGAACGTTTTTGTGAGGCGGAGGACAGGAATTTAGTATAGGTACTTCCCTGGACGGGTCTTGAAACCACTTTGAACTCAGTAATTCCAAAAGAGGAACAAAGAGTTGCATGCCTTTATCTGCTTGGTTTTTTGTTCTCCCCCCCATCCAGACTTTATAGGAGGAGCTCTTTGAAACAGAAAAAGGTTACCAGATCTTTAAAAGCTCAGAACGATGACTGTGGAGTGTATGATTTTCAAATATTTTCAAATAGACATTATGAACTTAAAAACTCACTTTCTCCCCAACTCTTATCTTGCGGAAGGACCCAGATGGAAAAGCACAGACTGTTGAGAAGGTCTGCCTCAGAGGATCTGGCTGACTTTTGACTACTGCAGGGCATTTTTAACTCCAACCCACTTAGGTGAAACTTGTAAACATCTCTGTTTCTTCCACTCTAGTCAAGCATCTTCAACTGGAACTTGAACCCTGCTGAAGAGCTTTATTTTTGCTCTCTGTGAAATGATTATTTTTTTCCTCTGGTTTTTGGGGATATGTTAGCTTTTCTCTTGCAGCTTAATCTGGATCAAATCTTCATATCTCCTAGAATTGTCCATTAAAATTCCAGGAAAGAACTCAGTTGATTTAAGGATATGATCATTTTAAAATAAAAAAAGATGGCCCTTTGTCTTAAGCAGTCATCCTAAAAAAGGCAGTAGCATACCCAGAGCCACAAAATTTATCAGATGTGCATAGGATAATCCTCTGAATGCTTCCATCTTTCATGAGACTAGCTCCCACCTTGACACATAACTTGCAAGGGTCTTTGTGCCATATTGGATGGAGAACAAAAAGCAAGTCTGCAAGGACAAGGACAAGCAGACCTCCCAGGCAGGGCTGCCACAGATTTTTCCAGGAATGAGGAGCCTTGCTTCTTCGAGACAAAGATAAACAAAAATCATAAACTCCACATTCCTGTCAGAGTCAGCTAACAATACCTCACTCTCCTCAAGTTGTCAACAAACGTTAAGTGCTTTCCAAGCAGAAAAACCAGCTCTCTCAAGGTTTACTGCATATACCTGATATTCCACTTTATCCTGGCATGAGGCAGGACACATGTAAGAAATAGAAAGTGTTCCTGGTTGTTCTCAAAGCTGGTCAATCAAGAGAAACACCAAGAAAGCTTAGCAGAAAAACAAATAAGCAAACACCCAAATAAACATATTATTGGACTTTGCCTCAGGAAATTCTGATTGTGGCTCTGGAGGCAGGAGTGGAGGTAACTTAGAAATCTATAACTATATAATTCTATCTAGGGATATTTCTACGATGGTCCCCAATAATCCATGCCATCTGGTATTTATGCCCTTGTAAAGCCTCCTCCCAATGAGTTTGGGCTAGTTTAGGGACTTGCTTCTAACAATAAAATACAGCAAAAGAGACGGGATGCTACTTCTGTGATTAGGTTGTACAAGACTGTGACTTCTCTCTTAGATTTTCTCTTTTGCTGACTTTGATGAAACAAGTTGTCATGTTGAAGAGGTCAAAATGGTAAGAAATGAGGGTGGCCTATGGCTAACAGCCAGCTAGGACTAAGGCTCTTAGTCCAATAGCCCTTGAAGAACTGAAATTCTGCCAACAACCATGTGAGCTTGAAAGCAAATACTTTCTTTTTCAAGCCTTCAGATAACACCTGAGATTTGGTAAAGACTGTGACTGCAGCCTGGAAAGACCCTGAAACAGAGGACCCAGCTAAACCATGCCAGGATTCCTGACTTACAAAAACTGTGGGATAATAAATGTGTGCTGTTTAAAGCCATTAAGTCTGCAGTCACTTGTCATGCAGCAGGAGAAAACTAATACCTTTCCTTTCCAACCATGATGAAGTAGCTTGTAGCTACTGTTGAACAATCAGGACAGCCAAGTAAAATACCACACACACACACACACACACACAGAGAGAGAGAGAGAGAGAGAGTTGGCCCTCTGTACCTATGAGCTACCAGAGATGCTGCAGCAGGAGGCATTGGTCCCAGAAGGTTGAGGATGCAGTGAGCTGTAATCATGCCACTGCACTTCAGCCTGGGCAAAAGGGTATGACCCTGACTCAAAAAATAAATTGGGATCAACTCTCTCAAACCTGCTGCTGCTTCATCAACTAAGTATATATAATGTTCTAAATCTTTTGTTGTTATTTCAACAATGTTCACAGTGTCTTCACCAGGAAGATTTCATCTCTAGAAACCACTTTCTTTGCTCACTCGTAAGAAGTAACTCCTCACTTGTTAAAGTTTTATAATGATATTGTAATAATTTAGTCCCGTCTGCAGGCTCCACTTTTAATGCTAGTTCTCTTGCTATTTCCACCGCATCTGCAGCTACTTCCTCCACTGCACTCTAACTTCTCAAAGTCATCCATGAGTGTTGCAACCAACTTCCTTCAAACCCCTGTTAATGTTGATTTGTTGACCTCCTACATCACACATGTTCTTCATGGCATCTAGAATGGTAAACCCTTTCCAGAAGGTTTTCAGTTTACTTTGCCCAGATCCATTACAGGAATCACTATCCATAGCAGCTCTAGCTTTACAAAATGCATTTCTTAAATAATAAGACTTGAAAGTTGAAATAACTTCTTGATTCATGGGCTGTACAAAACTCCCCTCAAACTGCAATGTATTCACAAAACATTATGTATTTATTTTTAAATGCTTAAATTTCAGTCACCTTCAAAGGACTCTCCATTGATATAATACACCTATTGAGACACTTTCCACTGCTCAAAACAGTTTTTGAACTTATCAATTCCGATGCCTTTTAGTGCTTCTGCTATTTTTTTGTTTCATGTCTTTCGCATCGGTTTCCCTTTAAGGACTTTTTTCATTTGGAGAAACAAGAAAAATAAGTCACTCAGGGTGAGATTGGGTGAATAGGGTGGGGCACGGGAGTCAGGCCATTTTTGGGCAAAAGATGCTGAACACACAGCACAGTATGGGCAGGTGCACTTGTAAATCACCCACCATGAAATGGGCAAACCCGTTGAAAGAATATCCAAAAGATATATATTGAAGATAAATGCAGCCTCTCACAACAGGTCTACCTGGTTTGCTGATGCTGATGGGTTCCTAGAACATATACCTAGTGGGAGAAGTTGGTACTACACAGGGCCTGCCATCCAAAACAAAAGGATAACTTTTTATTGGGGTCCTCCCTGATGGATTTTGTGTTAGCAGGCATGAAAACAACGTTTATCTTCTTGTACATTTCCATCAGAGCTCTTGGATGGCCAGGTGCATTGTCAGTGACCAGTAATCTTTTAAAAGGAATCTCTCTCTTTTTTCTATTCTTTTTTTTAATGGAGCAGTAGGTTTCAACAGTGGGCTTAACAGTAAACCATGCTGCAAACAGATGTGCTGTCATCCAGGATTTTTTTGTTCCATTTATAGAGCACAAGCAGAGTAGATTTAGGATAATTCTTAAGGGACCTAGGAGTTTTGGAATAGTAAATGAGCTTCAAATTAAAGTCACCAGCTTTATTACAAGAGAGTCAATCTGTCCTCTCAAGCTCTGAAGCTAGGCATTGACTTCTCTTCAGCTATGAGAGTCTTAGTTGGTAGCATCATCCAACAGAAGGCTGTTTTTTTCTACATTGAAAATCTGTTGTTTAGTGTAGCCACCTTCATCAATGACCTTAGCTAGATTTTCTGAATAACTCACTACAGCTTCTGCATCAATATCTGCTGCTTCATCTTGCATTTTTATGTTACAGAGATGACTTCTTTCTTTGAGTCTCATGAATCAACCTCTGCTAGCTTCCCATTTTTTTTTCTATACCTTCCTTACCTGTCTCGGCCTTCAGAGAATAGAAGAGAGGGTCTTGCTCTGGGCTAGTTTTTGCCATAAGGGAATGTTATGGCTGGGGTAATCTACTATTCAGACCACTCAAATTTTCTCCATATCAGCAATAAGGTTGTTTTGCTTTTTAAAAAAGTCATTTGTGTGTTCACTAGAGTAGTACGTTTAATTTCCTTCAAGAACTTTTACTTTGCATTCACAACTTGGTTAACAAGAGGCCTATATTTTAGACTATCCTGGCTTTCAACACACCTTCCTCACTAAACTTAATCATCTCTAGCTTTTGATTTAAAGTACTAGATAAATGACTCCTCTTTGCGCTTGAACACTTAGAAGCCAATGCAGGGTTATTAATTAATTTCAATATTGTTATGTCTCAGGGAATAGGGAGGCCCAAGGAGAGAGAGAGATGAGAAACAGCTGTTCTGTGGAGCAGTCAGATCATACATAACATTTATCAATTAAGTATAATGTCTTATGTGGGTGTGCTTCATGGTGCCTCCCTCAAATTACAATAATAACATTAAAGATCACTGGTTAAAGATCACCAAGAAATAATAATGAAAACGTTTGAAACATTGTGAGAATTTTGAGACGTGTCTGTTCATGATCTTTGCCCACTTTTTAATGGGTTTTCTTTTCTTGTTGATTCATTTCAGTTTCTTACAGATTTTGAATACTAAGCTTTTGTTGGATGCAAAGCTAGAAAATATATTTTTTTCTATTCTGAAGGTTGCCTATATACTCTGTCAATAGTTATGTTTGTCTCATTTTCTGTGCAGAAGCTGTTTAGTTTAATTAGGTCCCACTTGTCAATTTTAGTTTTTGCTGCATTTGCTTTTGAGAATTTGATCATGAATTTATTATTTAGGCCAATGTCCAGAAGAGTGTTTCCTGGGATTTATTCTAGTATTTTTATAGTTTGATGTCTTACATTTAAGACATTAATTCATCTTGAGTTAATTTTTGTACATGGTGAAAAAAAAAAGGATTCAGCTTCATTCTTCTGCATATGGTTAGCCAGTTTTACCAGCACAATTTGTTAAATAGGGTGCCCTTTCCACTAATGTTTATTTTTGTTGACTTTGCTGAAGATCATTTGGCTGCAGGCCAGCAGTTTCATTTCCAAGTTTTCTATTCTGTTCCATTGGTTTATGTGTCCATTTTTTGTACAAGTACCATGCTATTTTGGTTACTATAGCCATGTAGTAAAGTTTGAAGTCCAGCAGGGTTATATCTCCAGCTTTGTTCTTTTTTGCTAAGAATTGCTTTGACTATTCGAGCTCTTTTTTGCTTCCATATGAATTTAAGTACTGTTTTTTCTAGAGCTGTGAAAAAGTTGCTGCTGTTTTGATGGGAATTGCATTGAATCTGTAGATTAATCAGGGCATCATGGACATTTTAAGAATATTGATTACTCCAATCCATGAACATGGAATATTTTGCCATTTGCTTGTGTCATTTTTTATTTCTTTCAGCAGATGTTTCGTAGTTCTCACTGTAGAGATCTTTCACCTCTTTGGTTAGATGTGTTCCAAGGTATTTTATTTTTGTATGTATATGGCTATTGTTAATGCCATTGTGTTCTTGATTTGGTGCTAATCTTAAACACTGTGGGTGTATAAAAATGCAATGGATCTTTGAGCAGTGCTTTTATATCCCAAAGCGTTACTGAAGTCATTTATCAGGGTTCAGAGTCTTTTGGTGGGATTCAGGGTTTTCTAGATATAGAATGATACGATTGGCAAAGAGAGACAATTTAACAATCTCTTTTCCTATTTGGATACCTTTGATTTCTTTCTCTTGCCTGATCACTCTGGTTAGGACTTCCAGGACTATGTTAAATGGGAGTGGCTATGATTTTTATATTTGAATACCTAAGATAGTGAAGCAGTTGGGACATAAAAGGTTTGATGTGGAGAGAAAGAATATTCGCTGGAGTAAGAACAATGTGAGCACATGTCACATTTCTTCTTGAGACATTTGCTACTTCTTAACTAGACATAAGTGGTCAAGAAGCCAGATAGAGCTTTAGGCAATCTCATGGGGGCTAGAAAGTAAAAATTGAAATTCAGAATCACCAAAAAAAGAGAGAGGCACTGAATGGCCTAGATCATGTAGCAAAACGAGATTCAGAGAGGGCAGACTGACACTGAGTGACAGTTTTCCCTTCTAGGCATTTTCTGACTGAGGAGCTAAAAAGTCAAGCAGAGTAGAGATTTTGGCAATTTTATTGCGACAAAAAAAAAAAAAAAATTGGGATTTCTGACCCATCAGGAATGAGAGGCCCTAAAACACACCCCAGACTCTTACTGAGAGAAGTCTTCATACTAAAAGGTGAGTGGTGGGTGGGGAAAATAGACTAGAAATCGTCTAAGTCAAGTTAGCTTAGTTTCTGTGATTGGACTGAGGTGATCTGCTTCTTTGTTGTCTGCCAGAAGATACAGTGAAAGAGATTACATCATCTGAGACTGTAAGTTTTTAAATTAATAAATTTTAAGTTTTAAAACATTTTAGCTTTATCGTGGAACTGAGCAGAAAGTATGGAGTTGCCATATACACCCTGTCTCCCCATATGACAACCAATCCCAGTATCAACGTCTCAAACCAGAGTAGCACATTTATTAGAAAAAAGGAATCTACATTGACACATCATTATTAGCCAAAGTTCATAGCTTGCATTAGGGCTACCGCTTGACTTTCTATATTTTATGGATTTTAACAAATGTGTCATATTCACCATTGTGTCTTTATAATTTTTCATTCACCATGTCTAGTAGTCAGTGAAATGACTAAGCATTTTAGGAGCAGAACCAAGAGGAGTAAAGAAAATAGATTCATATACTGAAGTTATCAGCTATGGACTTTAAAATCTCTGTGGTCAATTATGAATATATTATAATAGAAATTTTAAATTATTTTAACTGAATGATAATGAGCCAATATCAAACTTCGTGTGAGACAGCTAATGCTGTTCCTAGAGAACATTTATGTAGTAACTTTATCTTTTTTTTTTTTTTTTTTTTTGAGTTGGAGTCTGCACTCAGGTTGGAGTGCAGTGGCATGCTCACGGCCATCACAGTCTCGACCTGCTGGACTTAGGTGAACCTTCTGCCTTAGCCTTCCAAGGAGCTGGAACTACAGGCACGCACTACTGTGCCTGGCTTATTTTTTTATTTATTGTAGAGACGAGATCTCACCAAGTTGCCCAGGCTGGTCTTGAACCCACAGGCTCTGGCAATCCTCTAGCCTCGGCCTCTCAAAGTGCTGGGATTACAGGCTGAGCCACTGTGCCCAGCCTATGTAATAACTTGAAATGAAGTATTAGTAAAGTAGTTGCAAATCTGTTATCCAAGTGTTCACATCAAGAGGTTAAGAAAAGAAAAACAAACTCAAAGAAAGTAGAATGAAGTAATAAAAGAAGAAATTAATAAAACCAAAATCCAACATTCCAAAAATGACAAAACCAAAATCCAGTTCTGAGTTCTTGGAAAAGCCAAACAAAATCGGCAAACTTCTAACAAAATTGATTTTAAAAAAAGACAAGACAACCTAACAATATCAAAAACAATAAATGTACATCAGTGCAGAGTCTACAGAATTTAAAATTATCTTAAGAAAATATTATAAGCAATAATGGGAGGGTAATGACTGGTAGGTGGCCCATATGGGTTTCTAAGGTGTTGATCGTTCTTGACCTGCCAGTGATGACACAGGTGTGTTTATTTTATAGAAATTGATTGGGCTGAATACACAGGTTTTGTATACGTTTTTTGTAAATGTCTAGGCTAGACTTCCTAAAGAGTTTACTTCCAAAAACAGCTGCTCTAGAGATTCTCAAAATCAGCCAATTCTGGGGATTACTTTTATCGTGAAGGTACAACATTGTGCATCTGAGGGGCATTATGCTCCAGCTAGCTCTTATCTAACCCTGCCAGGAAAATAGATTGAAATCAGGATGAAGAGTGATAGTGATTATCTATGAAGTATACCATACATAGTATAGAGTGGTACTGAGGATATCCTGCTAACTGTACCTCTGAGGTTACCCTTCCTTACCTTTTTTCTTGCTTCTTTCTTCATGCCCGGATCTTGCACTCCACCTTCTGCCCACAGTTTCCTTGGGATTCCCTTTTGCCTGTGCCCTCTGGACAGCCCTTTGAGATGCGGCTTTCTCCATCTCCTTGCCCCAGTTGACAATTTGATTTCATACATACCCAAGACCGACCCCATGACCTTGCTCTTAGCATTCACGGTAACCTATATAAAACTGATGGTGATGCCAAGGCTTTGTCACTCAGGTTATCTCGGCCAACAACCTGATCTCATGATCTTCCCTAACTTATGGGGACCCACAAGCCAGCCATAACAAAAGAGCCTTGGTTTTCGTTGAAGTTTAAGATGAATACAATTCAGCAGAATACCAAACCTAGAGAGCATTGAGAGATTCAGTGAAAATACAGCTTTCTCCTGAAGGCTACACTGATGGATGGTTTAGTCTAATCTTTCATTCTCCCTTTCTGGATCTTCCCCAAGGCCCAAGGAAATTGATCTCAGGGCTCTCTCTGAGATTCCTACTTACGTGAAGCCATGACATGTTTCTATGGTAATTCTCCTCTGTGCCGGCATTACTCATTCCCTCTGGCTCAATGCTGGGCTCACTTGCACTCCAAGGACTCCCTTCTTTAAAAGAAAAATACCAAAACAGGTTTCAGTGTTCGGCCTCCCTAGAAAACATGTTGGAATGGTATCGTTGTCCATGCTTTTGAATCCTAGGGCAGACTATCATGGCCCAGTGGGTTACAGGGCATAGTACTGACTTGGTTGGAGGAATATGAATAAGGAGCAGTTTCCTTCACCACCAGCTGAACTGGCAATTTCAAAGACATTTATGAGCTCTGTTATGGTGGCTTCCATTTTGAGAGATGGGAGCAGAGAAGAAAAGAAAAAAAACAACCAGAGTCAAGTCCTTGAATTGCTGAGATGAGCCAGTAATTGATGGAGTGTGCCCCAATCCTTTTCAGACTGACCAGACCTTGCAGGTGTCATTAAGTGGGGACACCAACCACCCTGCAGTGGCCTCACTGCTGCCGCCACTGTTGAGTCAAAGCTATTGATTGCTCTAGCCGCTAGGCTTTGCTATCGGGGCTATTCCAAAGATGGGTGAGTGCCTTGGAACAATTAAGGGAACATGGAAGCAATGATGTCCAATTTCGAACAACCCTGTATCTCTGCTTCTTTCAGTGGGAAAGTAGAAAGGAGACATTAATCAAGACTTCACTACTTAGTAGACTACACCACAAAGCTTTGTCCTCAAATCTAAATGCTTTCATGGATCTTTTAAGGAACAAAAACAGTATCTTTAGCCTGGTTATTCTGACTTAACTGGTCGGTATGAGTTGATCAATTCAAATAGTGAATTGCAATAGTTTTTCTCCCAAACTAATTGATGATACTGTTGTTATAGCTTCTGACTTTTTTTTTTTTTAAAGGAAGCTATAGGGTTCAAAAAAATTGTCTCCTTAAAAATAAGCTGAATGTTAAGTAGTGCATAAATTAGCTATTTTCAAAGGCAAGGGTAGGAGGGTATAGAAGTATTTCCTATTTTAAACTTTCTTTGATTAGCTATACTTAGCATCTATTTCAGCAGACTCGATCGATAATTTATACGCATTTATTGCTAACTTTTGAAACTACCTACCTAGAAAGAGGAGTTTTCTATTTTACCGCTCATGCAGGGACTGGATGGCAAAGAGAATGTGCTTCAGCTTTTACCTAAGAGTTAATTCTAGGCAGCTGATGAGTTCTATCTTCATGCCTACTTAATACTTTTCTTGTCTATTAAGATGCTAAACAAGGCCCTTACTTTAGACTGACATATTTTGGGATTTGGCGTCTCTTTGGATCCTGCAGTGATAATCCACAGTTCTAAAGCTTTGATTGTATATAGTTCATTCTCAGGTGTTTAACACATTGGACAATTGTCCCCTAACTTATTTTTAGAGCATCCCTGCAGAGAAGGCAAGGATTAAATAGAATTTTGCTCACTGAATAGTTGGAGAAAACAAAGATCTCTAATTGTCATTTGTAGACAATCTTTCTGATGTTTCGGTTATTCTTGCCGTTAAATATCTTTCCTTCCTCTGTGATATTTTGGTTGTTCTTGCCGTTAAATAAGTTAAAATATAGAAAATCTTTAGGTAGCTGTCCCCAAGGCAATTTCTACATTGACTTTGACATTCCTGATCAGAAGAATGGGAACATCCGGAGTTCAAAAAACTGTCCTTGTCATTAAAGTGTTTTATTTCCCTAATATATAAGCTATGTTCTCGCTGCTCTAAAGTTTGGCCCTTAAATCACCTGGAAGCTTGTTAAAAACGGAGACTCTCAGATCCCCACCCCAGACCCGCTGAATCAGAATCTGCATTTTCGCAAGACTCCCAGGTGAGCCCTATGCACGCTGAGGTTTGAGCAGCCTTGCTCTAGAGGGTAGTGTGGTTTCCAGACAATGAGTCATCTACCCTGAGGCTCTACCCTCCACCTATGGCGATGTCAGGAAACAGACGTCAGCTGTTTCAGGACACGGGTCCTGCCTTCCTACCCCCCCACTCCCTGCACAGCCCGCTCCTCTATGTTACCTAGGTCAGTGACAGTGCCCCTGCTCTGGGACAGCTGCAGCTCCTCAGCCTCGGGCTCTGAGTCCTGCCGTGATAACTTGTTGCTCTTTAAGCTGCCGAACCGGCGAATGCTGGACAAGGAACCCCCCTCCTTCACCTGGAAACTGCGGGTTCCTTGAATCTGGAGCAGGCGGGAACCTCCTATCCTGATCTTCCTGCTGGGAACTGTATTAAAAGAATAAAATAGGGCTTTTTCCTCCTTAGTTTTCCCCAGCCGGTGTTACATCCAAGCTCTCCCCAACCTGTCCCTGGTCAGCCTCCGCTCTGTTGGCCAGGGTGCGCTGCCCTCTAGATGAAGAGCTTCTCCCAAGCCCCCAGGCCTCCAGGATCTGTCAGGCAATCAGGAGCGGGGACCACCAGGAAGGGATGGTTCCGCCTCCTCCTGGGATACATAGCTCATTGGGTCTGGAAGTAACCTGCTGTCTTTCTGGCCCAGGGTTCACAAGCATGAGTGTGCCCTTTCGGCAGCAAGTAGGACTGCTCGATACATTTCCATCATGTGATCCCTTGATTCCGTAGAACCACAAACCGTTGGTTTTTGTTTTTGTTTTGACATGGGACTTACAGAATTCTGTGAGCTGTCATGTAAACCTCTTCGTTTTTGGAATACCTCATTAAGAAATAAAAACAAAAGGTGCATCTCTCTCCAATAGTCAGCAGTGGGTTCCGCTCTGCTCCTCAGCAAAGGAGCTAAACAAAGTGTTTTCACTGGGGTGCTGGAGGTGAGCGTGAGTGTGAAATGGTTCCATTTGCATGCACCTAGTGATTTCATAGCATCCTCCTTTCAGTCAAAAGGTTAGGTGAGATGTGTGTCCCAATGTTGCACACCCTGAGCCAACCTCACAGTCTATGTGTACCAAGAAGAGCACGTATTATTCATCTTTAGTGTTCTGGAAGAAACAGTCATCAGCAAGGAAAATAAAAGGGTAAAAGGAACACGTTTATACTTGAAGCCTATTTTTAAAAAAAATCAAAAGGATTCTTGTTTCCCACAATCACATACACACCTTCTTTTCCTTTTGAAGATCTGGGATTGTCCCACATTGAGTTTATAAAGGTGGGATAAAGAAAGTTTTCAAGACTTAAAGTCCTTTATCAGAAAGGGGCCAGTTTTGTAAACTAACCTTCTTAAGACATAAAAAAGATTTTTTAGGAATTATTTAAGGCAGTTATTAATATTTTTAAAAGTTTTAGTGGAAAGCTTGCATTTTAGTTTTAGGTTTCTCACCCACAGGAGAGTTAATATGTGACTGTCAATGGACTTAAATAACTCTTTAAAATGTTAATTAAATGGGTACTTTTTTTTTTTGAGTTGGGGTCTCATTCTGATGCCCAGGCTGGAGTCCAGTGGCATGATTATGACTCACCGCAGCCTCAGCTTCATGGACTCAGGTGGTGCTTCTGCCTCAGCAGCCTGAGTAGTGGGGACTATAGGTGTGTGCCACCATGCCTCACTAATTTTTTTTTTAAGAGACAAGGTCTCGCTATGCTACCTAGGATAGTTTTGAACTCCTGGGCTCAAGCAATCTTCCTGCCCTCCCAAAATGCTGGGATTATAGGCACAAGACACCACACCTGGCCAAGTATATACTTTAATGCCATATACAGGAGACACGAGAAGACTTCCTGTTGAAAAACATTAATGTTTAATCTCTGATTTACTCTTGTGATTGAGAAAGACTAAAATTATCACCACTCAGCTGAACATATTTGAACAAGATCTCACATCTGGGTGGAATTTCTTGCAGCATGGTTAGAGGAATCTCACAAAAACTATGAACTGTAAGGCTGTATTTTAATCATAGAACAAAACTTGCCCATTTTTTCACGGTTATTTTCAGGCTAATTTAGACTTTACCCCCTATCTGAAATGTGTTTGAAACAGAATACAATTATCATTTTTAATGGCTACTAGTACAATTTCATGTCTGAGTAGATTGGGAAGTAGAGAAAAAGTTTAGAGAGCTAATTCTCAGATTTTGTTACAAGAGGCACACACTAACATTCTTACCGGATTTTATGACACCTGATTTTATGTTCAGCCTACAAATGCAGAAAATAATCCCAGATTTATGTGATCTTGGAGACATTTAATTTTGAGGACCTGCTCTACCACCAAAGATCATTGGAAACATCCTATAGCATTGAAAAATTAGTGTTCAAAACTAAGGCATTGGCTATTTTCAAGGGGCACAGCAGTTAGAATTCATATTTGGTATTGTGCATGAAAACCATCTGTGGAGATTGTACAGCACTGAATTTTAGCCTTTATAACAATGAGAACTAATATGAATGTGAAACAAATTCTCTAAACTGGATAAAACATCTTTTTCCCCCTTTCCTTTCATCCCACATGGTATCCATCAGCAAGCCCTAATGGCTCTTACACTACCAAATATCATAGGATTTTGGCAGTCCCATCTCCTCTTTCCTGGACTAAGGCAACTACCTAACTGTTCTGCCTCCTCCACATTCCCATAGTTCAAGTCATCTTTTAAACGCATCAATCATAAATACACACATTATATCACTTTTTTGGTCAAATCTACCAATGACTCTCTGATACACTTAAAATATAATTAAATTTCCAACCATATCTACCAGACCCTATTTGTCTTTTGTGTAAGTTCCTGACCCATCTCCTGCTACTCTTTCTCTAACTCGTTCTGTTGTGGTGGTCATGAACCATGTTGGTCTCTTTGCCCTTCTTCAAATGCTCCAAGTACATTCCTGCATCAAAACCTGGAGCTCACTATTGCCTCTGTTTGGAAGACTCCTCCATCAATTCTTGCCTGATTGGCTTCTTCACATCACGCAGGTCTCTCCTCAACGTCTGTTATGGGGCCCTTCTCTGATTCCTCCCTCCCCACTCTGGGTCATAACTTTGACCCTAATTTGTTTTGCTTTAAACTACTTGTCTCCCCTCGAAAGTCTGGCATTTTGTGTTTTTCACGAGCATGCAAATAACTCTTAGGTATTAACTATTAGATAATATAAATTGAGATATAGGTGGGACAATTTTCCTGTTCATTGCTGTATTCTGGACATCTGTAATAATTTCTGCAAACAGTAAGTGCTAGTAAATGATTGTTGAATAATCAGGCCAGTCTTGGTATATTTTGGAATACTGGTCTTACTTGTATTTGGAATACGGGTAAAATATTTTGACAGACTCTGCTTGGAGATTTTAGGCAGATATTTTCATTCTAAGGATTATTTCACCGTAGTTTTCCATAGTAGAAACTGAATTGTCCTCAGGTTATTTATTTCAGGATCTGACATTTCTAGGTTTTATAAAAAACAGACAGCATAATATTTTCAGTAAAATATTAATAATTTTAGTTAGCAGGGTCTCCATAGCCCCCATTTTCATGTTGGCTTCAGTAACTGACATCAACTTGTCAAATGGGTTAAGGAATATTTGGGAATTTTTGGAAAAATGTTTGCCAATTTTGTGAATATGTTCTCATTTTAATTTTTAAAATATTGACTTGATAATGCTTCATACTCAGAAATTGCTCAAGACTTGGCTTATCCTTCCTGCAACATGGCCTCTGTTGGCCACAAATTCAATGTAATATGATATAATAATTATTTACATTTAAAAAATGTTGTAACAACATTTTGATTTTGAACCATTCAAACTTTTCCCAGTGTATATTCATTCCTTACAAGATTTTAAATAATTCTTGTTTTCTCTGTATAGGGCTTTTCCTTCTAAAAGTCATTCATTCAGTAAGTTTTTCAACATATATTGAGTCATTGTCTATAGGAGACTAGAAAAATACCTCAATGCATTAAAACATATTGACGCATAACAAATGTGCTGCTATTCTTTAATTGAAATTCATTAGAAAAGCACTGAAATTGACCAGTTAAAGGAGCCTCTAGAGAGCAACCTTGTAGGTCATAGGTCATAATTAGGATTTTCTGTGGGAGTTCTAATCTACGTGCTCATGATATATTTTTAAATGACAGTGATATTTATTGCATACCCACTATTCCCCAACTACTGTTTTTGCTTTACTTGCATTGTCTTATTTAAAGTTTCAACATCACAAAGGAGTAGGCATCATTAACCCAATTTTATGGAAAATAAAACTTAGAAGGTAAGTCACTTGGGCAAGGCCACCAGTGAGTTACTGTATTTCACCCATTTTAAGATGTATAACTTTTTCACATTTTAACATATCTAAAAATGGAACTTGTCATACAATCAAAGATGCTTTGTCACTAGTGCCAAGTAGCAGTTGTGACACCTTACTGCTTGTGTCCATGTGAACATTAAAGCACCAGCAATATACAGAATAGGTGTCAGGGTCTCAACTCCAGGGAACCAAGTGGCAGGGAGGTGGGAGAGTGTGTGCAGGGATAGATCACATGTGTTTAGCCACATTTCTGAAGAGGGATTGAAAGTAGGCTAACTTCATACAATTGCAAGTTGGCATAAGTAACTAGCAAAAATAGCTTTACTGTGTAAAATAAACCCATTTAAGAGATGATGTATCCCCAACATTCTGATGGCATAGAGGACACTGTCATATAGAAAAACATAGCCACTGGCAACTCTGAGTTGCAAAGTGATTATGAAATTTGAACTCTGAATTGAAGATGGTTTAGAAAAACTCTAGTCAGCTTTTGTTTAGATACATATTTTGGCTGCACAAAATGATACATAATAGTAATAACAATCTATGTCTAATTAAGTTAGAAAATCTTCTTACCATAAAGATAAAATACAAGCTAAGTGATTTTTTTTTAAAAAAGTATTCCCTAAGAGTTGAATTGGGAGTGTTTTTCCTTTTTTCTTTGTAAATAAAACACCGGTTTGTCTTACACTAGATGGCATCTTGGAGTCAGTGGAATTTAGAGAGTTGCTAAACTGGAATTAGAAGTCAGGCCTCTCTGACCACAGCATACAACCTCTAACTAGTGTGGTTTCCTACATTACTGAGCCTACACCATTAGTACCATAAGGAGGCAACAACATGGGCACACAGTTTGGTAGTTTAGACCCCAGACTAAATCTCCTCTGTGAAACCCTGAGATGTGAGGTAATACTTATTTTTCCATACCTTTCTTCTCCTCAACACCTGCATCTGATTTGAGGGTGTGGCTGCTGCTGTGGAGAGAATCTTTCGAGTCTTCATTTTCATCCAGGACCCCAGCAAAGCTGATCTTCCTCTCATATCTGTGCCGGTCCAACTCAGGATCCAGACGAAGTCTGCAGCTCTCCAAGTCCTAAAATGCCAGGGGGGATCCATGTGAGGGCTGACATCTCTCCGGCACTGCACTGGTCTTGTGGCAAACCTCCCTTCATTCTGAATTACACACAGCTGCATTGAAACAGCCACATTCCTTTATCTAAGACCAATTTTGGATTGTTGGTCGTTAAAAGCTATTCTTGAATTTAAAAATTAATAAAAACTATAGTTTTTTTTTCCCTTCTGCTCAAAGACCTTGTTCCAAATCCAGAACTAGCTTCCTCAGCTTTTAACTCTTTATCCATAATTTGGTTGCATCTTTGGATTCTCTTTTTTTTTTTTTTTTGAGTTGGAGTCTCACTCTGTCGCCCAGGCTCGAGTGCAGTGGCACGCTCACAGTCACCCCAGCGTTGACCTGCTGGGCTCCGGCGGTCCTTCCGCCTCAGCCTTCCGAGTACCTGGAATTACCATGTCTGGCTAATTTCTTCTTTTTTTAACTGTAGAGACGAGGTCTCGCCAAGTTGCCTGGGCTGGTCTCAAATCTGTGGGCTCAGGCAATCCACTCGTCTCGGCCTCCCAAAGTGCCAGGATTACAGGCTGAGCCACCAAACCCAGCCTGGACTCCATCTTTTATTTAAATAATCATGCATTGAATATGAATGTGCTAGGTACTGAGGAATAAATAAGAAATGCCTTTTTTCTCCCCCTAAAGGAACTCAGAATCCCAAGATAGAAACTGAGAAGGCAAACAAGTGATATAAATGACTAGACTGAGAGACAGAGCAGGGCCCTGGAAGTCAGACTTGGAACCGTAGTCATCATAACCATGGCCCTTCAGAGAAGCCTGTGCCCTAATCCCTGGGGCCTGTGAATATGTTGCCTTCTATGGCAATAGGGATTTGCAGCTGTGATTAAGGTTAAGGGCCTTAAGATGGGGAGATTAGTCTGTATTAGCAAAATGGGCCCAATATAATTATACAAATGCTGAAAAGTAGAGAACCGTTCCAAGTTGTGGTCAGAGAAAGCTGTGACTACGGAGGGAGAGGCTATGCGTCAAGAAATGGGGGTGGTCTCTAGAAGATAAATAAAGGGTGAGGAAACAGATTCTAGAGGTCAAGAGACGAAGGCTGCCTTGCCAGCACCTTGATTTTAGCCCAGTGACCTGACCTCCAGAACTATAATACGTTTTTGCTGTTGCAAACAACTAATTTGTGATAGTTTGTTACAGCAGAAATATAAAATGAATATAGATATGATATTTAAGTCTTGAGGACTAAGCCAAGTTAGCCTGGCAAACAAGTGGAGAAAGGTAGTTCAGGCTTAAGAAACCTCTTAACCAGAGGCTCAAAACAGTAGCATGCATGGGGAGAATTTCTTATTCCCTTCTAGGAGAACCTAAGTATGAGAGTTCCATCACTATCTGCTCATGAAAAAGAACGATCCCATACCCTAACATAAGCCTGGGGAAATGTAATGATTTAGAGAAGTCTGGCTTACAAGACCTCAAATTGAAAATTTGACCCACTCGGTGAATAGAGGCTTGCTCACTCGAAAGATCATATTTATTCATCTATAAAGCACTTTTGGAGGACCTGAAAAATGAAAAAATATGAACTTTATCTTCATATAGTATATTTCTAATTATGACAGAATAGACCCCAAGATTCAAATAAATATGAAATAAAATATTTTTTACAACACAGTTTGCATCAAGATTAAAAATCTTATGCTTTGATCATCAATAAGATGAAATTTTAGACTCTACATATTGTTTCTTATTTTTCTTTTGGTCTAAGAACAGAAGTTACACTTTAACTCAGAAAATTATATCACATCCAGAAAAATACAGGAACTACATGAAATCTATTTTAACATTGTCAAAGATATTCTAGGAATATAATTGCTTCCCTGAAAGTAATCCCTTTTAGAAAAAAAAAATAGCCTAATCTACTTTTCATTGAGATAGCCAAATTTAATTAGGAAAATTTCTTAGTTGGGACAAGCAGTAATGATATAATAATTGTGATTCTCAAAAGTAGTTATCCCTTCCAATTTCTTTTTTTATTTGCTTGTCAAATTCCTATCACATCTTTCAAAGATACATCCAAATAGGATCTCTTCCAAGAAGGCTCCTCGGATCTTTGGCCAGCCATGGCTCTTGCTTTCTCAAGGGCCACTCTTATATTTTGCTTTAGAAAATTGTTTTTAATGTGTTGGTTCTCCTGCTACAATATATTCATCTCTGTATTATCCCCATCTCCACTCCTGCCACCACCTTGTTCATACTCTACCCTTGATTAATATTCATCAGTTTCCTCTTGGTATATATAAATTGTGTTTTGCTCCTGATTTTCTAATTTTAGGAATATTTGAAATTCAGCAGTATATTTTTATAACCTGATTTGTCAAGTCCCATTAGCACAAATGGTACAGCACAATACTGCACAAAAGCACCCAATATGCTGTTTTCCCTAATGAATGAACGTAGACATACAGAGACCTGCTTACTGTTTTCTTAATTATTATGATTTCATCTGTGCATTTGTTGGGAATTATTGTTTTAATTTCATGTTCCTTAGTCATGTCTATTGGTCTTACTAATAAGGTACCTGATCTCAAATCAGGTGAAGTGGGGACCAAAGTAAGGTCCAAACTTTACCTGTACAATGACCATTTGTATACCTAACCCTGAATTATTACCCACATGTTTAAAAGAAAAAGAAAGCTGACTGCTTTATTTGTAAATTGGTAAGTCTCTTTATTTACAATCCTGATAGCACAAAATGTTGATAAGTGTATATTAAACAGGCACTTTTCTGGCAGTACCAAAAACTTGTAAAACATTTCAGGAAACAATCACCAATAAGACATAGAAGCTTTAAGGGAGTTATAATGGGCAAATTCACTTCTGTAATTATATCTTTAAAAATGTGGTTCATTATGGTATTATGCATAATTTTGAAATTTGATATATAACCTAAAAGTCTTAAGATAGAGAAATGTTTAATTATGACCGATTAACTTGATAAAATTGGATAAGATGAATTAAAGTGTATATAGCACGTGCTTGATAAAATGAAAATTATGCATCACTGTTAAGTATCACATGTTCTCACTCATAAGCAGACTTTGAACAACTATCGTAATACTATAAGGAAGGGATTGGCAGTAGTGGGAAACTGCTGGGCGGGAGGGGGCGTGCCTCACCAACAAGGGTACCTGCATGACGAACATTTGTATATACCTAACCCTGAATTGTACCTCACATATTTAAAATTTTTTAAAAATTTTAAAAAAGAAAATTATGCGGAGATTCATCCTCGGGGAAAGAACTTGGCCCTGCTGTCTGATCATGGAGATGTAAGCCTCCCACCCGAAGATCAGGTGAAGGCTCTCTCCCAGCTGGGTAGTGTGGTGGAGGTGAATGAAGACATTCCACCCCATGGTACTTCTGTTCTGGAGTTGAGATTATCCGAATGGCATCCATATAGTCTAAGGAAGGCAACATTAAACAGGACTTCATCCTCTATAACAAGTATATCATATGCCTTCAAAATCTTGATTCTGATTCTATGAATTGACAAGCATAGCAGGTATAAAGAAGTTCTAGCTTAGTGATTCTCAGCCTGTTTTTCGACTGTATTTTATTTGGTATATTCCTATCAATAACAGTGGCTCAATTTACCACTTACCACCACCAAGGAGAGAAGAGAGGAAGGTAGACATCTACCCCACCACTCCTCTGCCTTCCCTGCTATTAAGAATTGTTCTAGAGGACGGGGCAAGATGGTGACGGCATAGGTGAACTGGTGAGATTCTCTGAACGGACCAAGACTGCAAACTGCTGAATAGACAGACTGTAAAGC
>NW_007089087.1:0-379 GCF_000164805.1 Carlito syrichta
TCTGTCACCCAGGCTGGAGTACGGTGGCACGCTCACAGCCACTGCAGCCTCGACCTGCGGCTCCGGCAATCCTCCCACTTCAGTCTTCCAAGTAGCTGGAACCACAGGCGTGTGCCACCATATGCCCAGTTAATTTTTTCATTTATTGTAGAGATGAGGTCTCACCAAGTTGCCCAAGCTGGTCTCAAACCCCTGAGCTCAGGCAATCTTCTCGCCTCCGCCTCCCATAGTGCTGGGATGACAGGTGTGAACCACCATGCCCAGCTCATAGCAGTACTTTTATCTTTAGTTATTTATTTTTTTGAGTTGGAGTCTCACTCTGTAGCCCAGACTGGAGTGCAGTGGTCGCTCCCGGCCACCGCAGCCTCGACCTGCTGGG
>NW_007089088.1:0-501 GCF_000164805.1 Carlito syrichta
GCCACCGCACTCCAGTCTGGGCGACAGAGTGAGACTCCAACTCAAAAAAAAAAAAAATTTCTCAGCAATCTTTCAACACGCAGTACACCCCTTCATGAAAAAGCACCTCCTCTAACTTCAGAATTTATCCTATTGTAGAACTCCACAATTGTCAATTTCACAATCTTCTCAGGGAATTTTCTGTTTTTGCTCCTACCATTACTTCCCTACAAATGACCATGCAAAAACCTAGTGTAAATAAAATAATGATATTTCTTTTTTTTTTTTTGAGTCGGAGTCTCACTGTCATCCAGGCTGGAGTGCAGTGGCATGCTCACAGCCACTGCAGCCTCAGACTCCTGAGCTCAGGCAATCTTTCTGCCTCAGCCTTCCAAGTAGTTGGAACTACAGGTGTATGCCACCATGCCTGCCTAATTTTTTGAATTATTGTAGAGATGAGGTCTCACCAAGTTGCCCAAGCTGGTCTCGAACCCCTGGGCTCAGGCAATCCTCTCACCTCAG
>NW_007089089.1:0-384 GCF_000164805.1 Carlito syrichta
TGATAGATCACTGAGTATGATCGACTCTAAACCCATCCAAGTTGCTGCAAAGTTCATATGTTTGTCCTTTTTTATGGCTGCATAATATTCCACTGTGTTTATGTAACACATTTTTTTAATCCAGTCCAGCTTCGATGAGCAGTATGGCTGGTTCCGTGTTTTTACTATTGTGAATAGGGCAGCAATAAACATGTGTGTGCACATAACTTTTTGGTAGAATGACTTGCATTCCTTCGGGTATAATCCAAATAGGGGGATTGCCGGGTCATATGGAAGGTCAATTTCCAGCTCTTTAATAAATTGCCACACTGTTTTCCAAAGAGGTTGCACTAGTTTGCATTCCCACCAGCAGTGTAGAAGCGTTCCTTTTTCTCTGCATCCTTG
>NW_007089090.1:0-374 GCF_000164805.1 Carlito syrichta
CAATGATGAAATCAAAACAGAGATCAAAAGATACCTAGAAACAAATGAAAATGAAGAAACATCTTACTAAAATCTCTGGGATGCCTTAAAAGTTGTAGTAAGAGGGGAATTTATATTCCTACAAACGCACATGAAGAAAATGGAAGAATCACAAATTAACAGCCTAACATGCCACCTAAGGGAGCTGGAAAAGTAAGATCACAAAAACCCTAATTTCAGCAGAAGAATCCAGATCAGCAAAATAAAAGCCCAAATCCAGGACATAGAAGACAAAATGATAAAGCCGGGCTCGGTGGCTCAGCCTGTAATCCTGAGCCTTTGGGAGGCTGAGATGAGTGGATTGCCTGAGCCCGTGGGTTCAAGACCTGCCTGGG
>NW_007089091.1:0-316 GCF_000164805.1 Carlito syrichta
TGCCCTCCAGCCTGGACGACAGAGTGAGACTCCAACTCCCAAAAAAAAAAAAAAGAAAGACTTCCCTGAAAATGCCTCATAGGTTAGAACTAAGGGCCTCTTCAGGGCTCTCTCATGGGAATTTGGTTCTCATCTCAGAGTCCTGACTCAGCCTGTAGGAATTATTTGGGCTCCCCTGTGATTAAACAAACACTGGGCTCCAGCTATGTGCTCAGGGCTCTCTGGGACATCCCAAGGAGCAAGGTGCTGCCCCACCTCAAGGTGTCTCCTCCTCCTTCTACCAACAGGCCAGGCAGAACAGGGCAGGGCGGGTCCA
>NW_007089092.1:0-391 GCF_000164805.1 Carlito syrichta
GATCGCTGAAGCCCAGCAGGTCGAGGCTGCGGTGGCCGGGAGTGGCCACTGCACTCCAGTCTGGGCGACAAAGTGAGACTCCAACTCAAATAAATAAATAAATAAATAAAAATAAAACATAAGGCCATTGCCAGACCATCGCCACCACGGCCAGGCCATTATGACCAGTGCCTTGCTAAGCTATAGTGTGGCCATGTGCTCTTTGAGGTATGGCCAGGCCATGTTTTCTTAAGCTTTGGCCCCCTCCCCTACCTTGGAGAGGTGAATCGCCTCTCTCTCTCTCTCTAATTTATTTTCTAAATAAACTATATTTTCAGCCGGGCTCGGTGGCTCAGCCTGTAATCCCGCGCCTTTGGGAGGCTGAGGTGAGTGGATGGCCTGAGCCCGCGGG
>NW_007089093.1:0-378 GCF_000164805.1 Carlito syrichta
AGTGGTGGGAAACTATGGGGGAGGAGGGGAAGGGAGATGGGATTAACGGTAGTAAATATCTGTCTGGGGACGGGGAAACAACTCTTATCAACAAGGGTGCCTGAACGAAGCATATTTGTATACCTCACCTTTAACCGTACCCCACAATATCATAATAAAAAATATTGATTTAAAAAAAAAACTGCACCGATATACCACCTAATACCAGTCAGAATGGCCATAATCAATAACTCAACAAATAAAGGAAGCTGGAGAGAATGTGGCAAAAAGAGAACACTTCTACACTGTTGGTGGGAGTGTAAACTAGTACAACCTCTATGGAAATCAGTGTGGCGATTCCTAAAAGTTCTAAAAATCGACCTTCCATATGACCCCACA
>NW_007089094.1:0-401 GCF_000164805.1 Carlito syrichta
GCTCTAGTCTGGGTGACAGAGTGAGACTCCAACTCAAAAAAAAAATACAAAAGTTAGCTGGGTGTGGTGGAATGTGCCCATAGTCCCAGCTACTTGGGAAGCTGAGGCGGGAGGATCCCTTCAGCCCAAGAGTTCAAGGCTGCAGTGAGTTGTGATCCTGCCACTGTACTCCAGCCTGGAGTACAGAGTGAGACCTTGACTCCAAAAAAAAAAAATTGCCTAGAAATGTATTTGATTTCCAGCCAGACCTACTTCCTTTCCCCTAGCAGTAGTTTAAAAGTATGCACTTTGGAATTTTTAGCATTAAAATTTTATTTTAACATTTAATTTGTACACATACATTTTTTTTTTCTTTTGAGTTGGAGTCTCACTCTGTTGCCCAGACTGGAGTACAGTGGCCG
>NW_007089095.1:0-384 GCF_000164805.1 Carlito syrichta
TTACAATGAAAACTACAAAACACTGTTCAAAGAAATCAAAGAAGACACAAACAAATGGAAAAATATTCCATGCTCATGGATTGAAAGAAGCAATAGTTAAGATGTCTATCCTACCCAAGGCAATCTACAGATTCAATACAATACCCATTAAATTGCCAACATCACTCTTCTCAGACCCGGAAATGACAATACAGAAATTCATATGGAAACAAAAAAAGGCCACAAAAGAAACAAAGCGGAAAGTATTACAATTCCAGATGTTAAACTTTATTAAAAGACTACAAAAAGCAGGGCTCGGTGGCTCAGTCTGTAATCCCGTGCCTTTGGGAGGCTGAGGTGAGTGGATTGCCTGAGCCCGCGGGTTAGAGACCCGCCTGGGCAGCG
>NW_007089096.1:0-351 GCF_000164805.1 Carlito syrichta
AGACCACCACACAATCACCTTAAAGACCTGCCCCCATCAAAGGGGAATATTTAAAAGCTTTCCACTTCAAGCATGCAGTCACCATTGCCTTGCTAAACTCTGGTGTGTCCACGTGACTCTCTGAGCTACCACCGCCATGTTTCTAAGCTTTGACCCCCTTCCCTATCTTGGGGAGATAAATCTTTCTATATTCTTTCTCTCTCTCTCTCTCTCCACCCCATTTACTTTCTAAGTAAATTATACTTTCTAATCAAATTTCTGTGCAATTCTTTGCACCTTTCATGTGGCATCGAATCGCACACCAGACACCCACACCCCCTTTGGGCCTGATCTATCAGCACCATTCCATCA
>NW_007089097.1:0-426 GCF_000164805.1 Carlito syrichta
CCTGGACTCAGGCAATCCTCTTGCCTCTGCCTCCCAAAGTGCTGGGATTACAAGTGTGAGTCACAGCACCTGGCTTTTGTAACTCTTTTTTTTTTTTTTTAAGTTGGAGTCTCACTCTGTCGCTCAGACTGGAGTGCAGTAGCATGCTCCTGGCCACCGCAGCCTCGACCTGCTGGCTCAGGTGATCCTTCCGGTTCAGCCTTCCAAGTAGCCAGAACTATAGGCATGAACTACCACACCTGGCTAATTTTTTGATTTATTGTAGAGACAAGGTCTCGCCAAGTTGCCCCAGGTGGGTCTTGAACCTGCAGGCTCAGACAATCCTCTTACCTCGGCCTCCCCAAATACTGGAATTACAGGCTGAGCCACTGAGGCCGGTCTGTAACTCTTTAAGAAACAGAAAGCCAGGCTCAGTGGCTCAGCCTG
>NW_007089098.1:0-401 GCF_000164805.1 Carlito syrichta
ACCTCTCTAGGCACCTGTATAGCCAGCTGACTTAACTAGCTGACATAATTAGCTAGCCACCTTGCTAACACACTGATGTAACTAGGTCACTACCTAGTTAGCCAGCTGTCTTAACTAGCTGTTTTAACTAGCTGGTCTGCTTTCTAGCCAGGTGAATTTACTAGGTTGCTACACAGCTGGCCACCTGGCTATCCATCTGAAATAACTATGTGACATAACTAGCTAGCCAGCTGTCTATCCAGCTGAATAAATAACAAGCTACCTAACTATCCAGTGGGCTAGTCAGCTGACAACTAGCTGACTTAACTATCTAGAAAGCTCGCTATACAGCTGACATAACTAGCTACCTAACTATCCAGTGGGCTAGTCAGCTGACAACTAGCTGACTTAACTATCTAGAA
>NW_007089099.1:0-385 GCF_000164805.1 Carlito syrichta
GCCACTGCACTCCAGTCTGGGTGACAGTGAGACTCCAACTCAAAAAAAAAAAAAAAGAGTCCATTATGATGAATCACAATTCTCAGTCCAAATTTCTCTCCCACAGATTCAAAAACTAACTCAAAACCAAACAGTAGCCTTTGAGCTTGATGAGATAACCTAAACTCATTCTCACATTTTAAAGAAATACAAGCCGGGCTCGGTGGCTCAGCCTGTAATCCCGCGCTTTGGGAGGCTGAGGTGAGTGGATGCCTGAGCCCACGGGTTCGAGACTTGCCTGGGCAACTTAGTGAGACCTCATCTCTACAATAAATCAAAAATTAGTCAGGTGTGGTAGCGCACACCTGTAGTTCCAGCTACTTGGAAGGCTGAGGTGGAAGGATCG
>NW_007089100.1:0-345 GCF_000164805.1 Carlito syrichta
GGGCTCCGGTGATCCTTCCGCCTCAGCCTTCCAAGTAGCTGGAACTACAGGCATGCACTACCACGCCTAGCTTATTTTTTTGATTTATTGTAGAGACATGGTCTTGCCAAGTTGCCCAGGTGGGTCTCAAACCCACGGGCTCAGGCAGTTCACTCACCTCAGCCTCCCAAAGTGCTGGGATTACAGGATGAGCCGCTGAGCTCAGCCTCATTTATTTTATTAATTGGCTATTTTGTAAGTTGTATGCCTTTACTTGGTGTCTAACGCCTCTTTATTTATTTATTTATTTTGAGTTGGAGTCTCACTCTGTCGCCCAGACTGGAGTGCAGTGGCCACTCCCGGCCA
>NW_007089101.1:0-365 GCF_000164805.1 Carlito syrichta
GGTCTCGCCAAGTTGCCCAGGCTGTTCTCGAACCCACGGGCTCAGGCAATCCTCTCACCTTGACCTCCCAAAGTGCTGGGACTACAGACGTGAGCCACTTTGCCTGGCCTGTTTATGTTCAGAGATCCAGGTTAGCCGGGCTCGGTGGTTCAGCCTGTAATCCCGTGATTTGGGAGGCTGAGGTGAGTGGATTGCCTGAGCCCACAGGGTCAAGGCCCGCCTGGGCAACTTGACGAGACCTCATCTCTCCAATAAGTCAAAAAATCAGCCAGGTATGGTAGCACGCGCCTGTAGTTCCAGCTACTTGGAAGGCTGAGGCAGAAGGATCGCCGGAGCCCGGCAGGTCGAGGCTGCGGTGGCTGGAG
>NW_007089102.1:0-496 GCF_000164805.1 Carlito syrichta
GGCCATTACACATCACACTGCCTGTGCCAGTGGCCCAGCCGCCACTGCTGCCACTGTTGCTGCTGCTGCCGCCACTGCCACCGAGGCAGGCATTCCACATCACACAGTCAGTGCCTGAGGGTTGGGCGAGCAGCTGAGATAAAAACCATCTGGAGTGAGGGATAACACCACTTGCTGGCAATTCAAGCCCACCACCAACAAGCACTGGTCCAAGGCTTGGGTCCCTTGGTCCCATGCAGGGCCGGATACTGCAGCCTTCTGCTGCTGCTGCTCCACCGTATGCGTGGGAGTCACGGGTCTCAGCTAGCTCCCTGGGTACATCGTCTCTCATAGTCACCAAGCCGCTGGTCACTCAGGGAGGCTCTGGAAGCCCGCCCCTCAGAGACACCGGTCTCATTCCTGGTTGAAGTACCCTGTGGGGGGCTCAGAGCTACTCTCGCCACTCACTGCCTGCCCGTTGGAGCTTTGGAGCTCTGGAGCCCTGGGCCCACCCTGG
>NW_007089103.1:0-357 GCF_000164805.1 Carlito syrichta
ACTCAAAAAAAAAAAAAAAAAAAGAATTGCCTGAGGTCAGGCGTTCAAGACCAGTCTGGGCAACTTGGTGAGACTTCATCTCTACAATAAATTAAAAAATAAGCCAGGCATGGTAGCACACCTGTAGTTCCAGCTACTTGGAAGGCAGAAGCGGAAAGATTACCTGAGCCCAGCAGGTGGAGGCTGCGATGGCCGTAAGCCTGCCACTGCACTCCATGCCGGGTAAGAGACTCCAACTCAAGGGAACAAAAAGGGCTGGACACAGTGGTTCAGCCTGTAATCCCAGCACTTTGGGAGGCCAAGGCAAGAGGATTGCCTGAGCCCAGGGGTTCGAGATCAGCCTGGGCAACTTGGTGA
>NW_007089104.1:0-316 GCF_000164805.1 Carlito syrichta
CACCTCAGCCTCCCAAAGGTGCGGGATTACAGGCTGAGCCACCGAGCCCGGCTACAAATATATTTTTAAAAACTACATATGAGAATTATTTTTATAAATTAAAAAATGTAGGCCGGGCTCGATGGCTCAGCCTGTAATCCCAGCACTTTAGGAGGCCGAGGTGAGTGGATTGCCTGAGCCTGTGGGTTCAAAACCCGCCTCGGCAACTTGACAAGACGTCATCTCTACAACAAATAAAAAATCAGCCGGACGTGGAAGCACATGCCTGTAGTTCCAGCTACTTGGAAGGCTGAGGTGGAAGGATCGCCAGAGCCCA
>NW_007089105.1:0-316 GCF_000164805.1 Carlito syrichta
ATAGCCAGCTGGTGAGCTAGGAAGCTAGGTAGTTAAGTCAACTGGCAAGCCAGTGGGATCTGTACGTATCTAGCTAGTTAAGTCTAGCCTCCTGTCTAACTAGAGATGTCACCTAGTTAAGTCAGTTGGCTAGCCTGCTGGCTAACTTCTTAAGTCAGCTAGTTAACTGAGCTAGCTAGCCAGCTGGCGAGCAGGTTAAGTCAGCTAGTTATTTCGAGTGGCTAGCCAACTGGTTAGCTCAGTAGGTAGCTAGTTAAGTCATTGAATTATGTTAGCTGGCTAGCTGGATGGCTAGCTAGGTGGATATCTACTTAAG
>NW_007089106.1:0-402 GCF_000164805.1 Carlito syrichta
GAGGTCTTGCCACGTTGCTGAGGCTGGCCTTGAACTCCTGGGTCCACAAGGGGTCTTGCTGGGGCCACCTGGGGAGACTGAGGCAGGAGAATCACCTGAGCCCAGGCGTTTGAGGCCAGCCTCAGCAACGTGGCGAGACCCCGTCTCCACAAAAAAATAAAAAATAAAAAGTTATCCAGGGCCGGGCTCAGCTGCTCAGCCTGTCATCCCAGCACTTTGGGAGGCCGAGGCGAGTGGATGGGCTTAGCCCATGGGTTCGAGACCTGGCCGGGCAACTTGCTGAGACCTCATCTCTACAATAAAAATTTTTAGTTGTTTTTTTTTTTTTGAGTTGGAGTTTCACTCTGTCGCCCAGACTGGAGTGCAGTAGCCGCTCCCGGTCACCGCAGCCTCGACCTGCTG
>NW_007089107.1:0-502 GCF_000164805.1 Carlito syrichta
GACCCGCCTGGGCAACTTGGCAAGACCTCGTCTCTACAATACATCAAAAATTAGCCAGGCATGGTAGTGCACGCCTGTAGTTCCGGCTACTTGGAAGGCTGAGGTGGAAGGATTGCCTGAACCCAGCAAGTCAAGGCTGCGGTGGTCATGAGCGTGCCACCACACTACAGCCTGGGCGACAGAGTGAGACTCTGACTCAAAAAAAAAAAAAAGGAAGGAAAAACAAACAGGGCAAGGGGGATAGTGTGTGTCATGGCAGGGGCAGGGGCGTGCAGTATGCTTCATTGAGATACCAAAGTAAGGTGATGCTTGAGCAGCCTCCTGAGGAAGTAAGGGAAAGAGTCATGTGGACATCTGGGGTACAAACATCAGCAGAAGGAATACCAATGCAAAGGCCCTGGGGCAGGAGTGTACTTAGCCTGCTAATATGTCCAGAGTAAGCCAGGCTCGGTGGCTCAGCCTATAATCCCGCGCCTTTGGGAGGCTGAGGTGGGTGGATTGA
>NW_007089108.1:0-400 GCF_000164805.1 Carlito syrichta
GTGGAGAATAGGAGGAGGTATTCCATGCTGTTGGAAAGTCACAATGAAGGAGCACAAATGAGTACACCAAGGGGAAGCCAAGGACATGCTGCAGAAAGAAAAAGGAGTTGTGCCACAAGGACGTTGGAAAGATCCATCGTGTGAAGTCCAAAGAGGCATGCTGCAGGGACTCTGTGAAGGCATACTGCAGGGACTCTGTGAAGGCATACTGCAGGGACTCTGTGAAGGCATACTCCAGGGATGCTGAGGAGGTGCGATGTAGGGTTGCCAAAAAAGAACACTGCACTGACGCCTAGGTGTACTGCAGGGATGCCAATGAGGCACGCTGTGGGAAAACTAGAGAGGCAAACTGCAGGAAAGCTGAGGAGACCCAGCAGAGAGGGACTGAGGAGGAGAGCTG
>NW_007089109.1:0-315 GCF_000164805.1 Carlito syrichta
TTAAAAAAAAAAAAAAAACAGGCCGGCCTTGGTGGCTCAGACTGTAATTCCAGCACTTTGGGAAGCCGAGGCAAGTGGATTGCCTGAGCCCATGGGTTCAAGATCAGCCCGGGCAACTTGGCGAGACCTCGTCTCTACAATAAATAAAAGATTAGCCAGGCGTGGTAGCGTGCATCTGTAGTTCCAGCTATTTGGAATGCTGATGCGGAAGGATAGCTGGAGCCCAGCAGGTTGATACTGGGGTGGCAGTGAGCATGTCACTGCACTCCAGCCTAGGCGACAGAGTGAGACTCCAACTCAAAAAAAAAAAAAAAA
>NW_007089110.1:0-518 GCF_000164805.1 Carlito syrichta
CCCTCGGGTTCAGGCAATCCACTCACCTCGGCCTCCCAAAGCACGGGATTACAGGCTGAGCCACCGAGCCTGGCTGCACTTGCAGTCTTAGCTACTCAGGAGGCTGAGGCAGGAAGATCACCAGAGCCCAGGGGTTCAAGGTTGCAGTGAGCTGTGATTATGCCACTGCACTCCAGCCTGGGGGGCGAAGTGAGACCCTGTCTCTCAAAACAAAAACAAAACACCAAACCAAGCCAAACACCATTAATTAAGAAAAAAGGGCCAGTAAGAGATAGTACAGATAATGACTCTTAGGATCCAGTTTTGCATGTCAGGAATCAGAGGAAGAGGTGGGTAATAGACACCCTTAAATGGAGTCTTGAGAGGTGTGTGGGTTGTATGAGGGTGTCCCAGGCTGTGGGCCTGGCTTGAGCCAAAGCCTAGAGGTGAGGCTCAGCCTGGCAGGCTCTCTTGAGGCCTTGTTGACTGCTCCGTGCCCACTGGTGCAAGTGCCAGTGCAATGGCCAGCCCTGGCCCAC
>NW_007089111.1:0-496 GCF_000164805.1 Carlito syrichta
CCAGGGTAGGACTCGAAATTGCCTGTCAGACTGGGAAGGACACAGCTGCCTGGCCAGCCTTTTGATCTCCAGCCGGCGAGGACAGGAGGAGTTGTGGGGGCCCGTCCGTGGCCCGGGGACAGGGCCAAGCCCCTGTGGACACCCCTTCCCCCCCACCAACCCCAGTCTCCAGGCCGTGACCAACTTCATCTCCTTTTGACCTGACCTCCAGGGCTGGGCGCACCACGCAGCTGAACTCCTCTTCCCCATTCAGGGTGTCTGCCGAGTGGGATGGGGCCTGGCTGGGGCTGGGCTTCGAGGGGCGTCCGGCTGCGCCCACTCTGCTCAGGCCTGGCTCCAGCTGCTGAGTGGCGGGGCTGCGACGGCTCCCTCGGGGCCTTTTCCTGGGGGGGGGAGACACATGGGGGATAAGCGTGCCGAAAAGGCTTTCAATTCAACTGATGAAAGGAAAAAAAAAAAAAAAAGAACAACAAAAAAGCCCATATGGCAAATAAAA
>NW_007089112.1:0-467 GCF_000164805.1 Carlito syrichta
CGGCGTCCCGCAGGTCCCATCCATCGTCACACACAGTGCCCCAGCGCCCAGTGTGCCAGATCTCCAGGCGGCCAGCGCACCCGTGGGGACCGTCGGCCAGGCGCAGACGCTCTGAGGGGTGGAGGAAAGGCGGTGACGCCGGGGAGGGCACCCAAAACCCGGGGCCAGGGTGACGGTGGGGGCCGGGGCTGCCCTGCTCGTGGACCCTGAACCTGGACTCCTGGCTACCCAGAGTGATACAACTGGACACCCAGGGGACTCTGGAGGGGAGTAGGGGTGGCCAGGGACCTGGTGGAGGGTGAAGCCAGGACTGGGTGGGCAGGATGGGGGGCCTGGGAGCGTCCAGGGCACTTACCAACAGCCTGGATCCCCACCAGTGCCACTGGAAGGGAGGGTGGGGTGGACAGTGAGGGGAGGCCCTTCGTCATGAGAGCCCGACACACACACACACACACACACACACACAC
>NW_007089113.1:0-432 GCF_000164805.1 Carlito syrichta
GCTTTGCAGAAGCTTTTCAGTTTGATGAGGTCCCACTTGTCTATCTTATCTCTTATGGCATGGGCTTTTGGGGTTTTGATCAGGAATTGGTTGCCTATCCTAATTTCCACAAGGGTGCTTCCTGCTTTTTCTAAGATTCTTATAGTTTGAGGTTTTATATTTAGGTCTTTGATCTGTAGAGTTGATTTTTGTGTATGGTGATAGGTAGGGGTCCTGTTTCATTCTTCTGCATGTCATCAGCCAGTTTTCCCAGGAATTTGCTGAATAGGTTTTCCTCTCCCCAGTGGTTGTTGGTAGAGGCTTTGTAGAAGATAAGTTGGTTGAGAAATTGAGATTTTGCTTCCAGAATCTCTATCCTGTTCCATTGGTCTGCATCCCTGTTCTTTTTCTTTTTTTTTTTTTTGAGTTGGAGTCTCACTCCGTCGCCCAGAC
>NW_007089114.1:0-362 GCF_000164805.1 Carlito syrichta
AGAGGAATGGAATGGAGAGGAATGGAAGGGAATGGAGAGAAATAGAGTGGAGACAAATGGAAAGGAATGGAATGGAGAGTTATGGAATGGAATGGAGAGCAATGAAATGGAATGGAGGGGAATGGCATGCAATAGAATAGAAAGAAATGGAATAGAATGGAGATGAATGGAAAGGAATGGAATGGAAGGGAATGAAATGGAATGGAGGGGAATGGAAAGAAGAGGAATGGAATAGAATGGAGATGAATGGAAAGAAATGGAATGGAGAGGAATGGAATAGAATAGAGAGGAATGGAGAGGAAAGAAATGGAATGGAGAGGAATGGAATGGAATGGAATGGAATGGAATGGAATGGAATGGAA
>NW_007089115.1:0-799 GCF_000164805.1 Carlito syrichta
AATCTTTTTGGGCCAGGAGGTCAAGGCTGCAATGAGCTGTGATTATGCCACTGCATCCCAAAATGGGCAGCAAAGTGAGACCCCCCGAAGTGAAATAAATAAAAATGCAGAAACTTATGTTTACCCCAGATTGCCTGAATTGAAGCTGCATTTGTGTGTGTGTGTGTGTGTGTTGGAGTCTCACTCTGTCACCCAGACTGGAGTGCAGTGGCACACCAGCCACCTCTACCTCTATCTGCGGGCTCCAGCGATCCTTCTGCCTCAGCCTTCCAAGTAGCCGGAGCTATAGGCACACGCTACCTCACCTGGCTAATTTCTGATTCATTATAGAGATGAGGTCTTGCCAGGTTGCTTGGGTGGGTCTTCCTTACTCACCCTGTAATCCTAGAACTTTGGGAAGCTGAGTCGTGTGGATTGCCAGAGCCTGTGGGTTCAAGACCATCCTGGGAACTTGGCGAGACTTTGTCTTTACAATAAAATAAAAAGTATTCGGGCATGCTAGGACACATCTGTAGTTCCAGCTACTTGGAGGGATTCCCGGAGCCCAGCAGGTCAACACTGGGGTGGCTGTGAGCGTGCATGCCACTGCACTGCAGCCTACGTGAAGGAGTGAGACTCCAACTCAAATAAATAAATAAACAAACAAAAAATACTGGATGAAATCTTCTAACTCATTATGGGTTTTCCATCTGGCAAATACTACAATTATTCTGTATGATGTAAATATAGCACTCCAAAATGTATGGTACCCACATTTTGTACTGTATTACTCGCAAAAGTAAAGTATCTACCCTGGTTG
>NW_007089116.1:0-315 GCF_000164805.1 Carlito syrichta
AAGTAGCTGGAACTCTACAAGTTTATGCCACCATGCCCGCTATTTTTTTTTATTGTAGCAATGAGTTCTCACCAAGTTTCCCAGGCTTATCTCGAACCCATGGGCTCAGGCAATCCTCTCACCCTGGCCCCCAAAGTGCTTGCATTATAGGTGTATGCCACCATGCCTGGCTCAGGAAATCTTTTAATGCACCTCCAGTCTCTGCCCTGCCCCCTTGGAAACGTCCTGCCAGCCTGGACCAAGCCAGTATACATCTCACATGTATTGATTTACGGTTTCTTATAATGTGTGTCCTCCTAAATTGTATAGAGCCAA
>NW_007089117.1:0-369 GCF_000164805.1 Carlito syrichta
CAAGCCAGCAGGATAGGTAGGTAGCTAGCTAGTGAAGTCAGCTGGCTAGCTAGGAACCTAGGCAGTTGAGTCAGCCTGGTAACCAGCAGGCTAGTTAGTTAAGTCACCCTGTTTAATCAGTTGACTAGACTGCTGGCTAGCTAGTAGCTAGATAGTTAAGTCATTTGTCTAGCCTGCTGGCTAGCCAGTTAAATCACCTAATTAAATCAGCTGGCTATCCATTTGGCTAGCTAGGTAGCTTGCTAATTTAGTCAGCTGGCTATGGAGAAGGGTAGTTAGTTAAGTCACTTAGCTTAGTCAGCTGGCTAACCAGCTGGCTAGCTTTATAGCAAGCTAGTTAATTCATCTTTCTAACAAGCAGGCCAGCTA
>NW_007089118.1:0-375 GCF_000164805.1 Carlito syrichta
GCTAACTGGTGGTATAACTAGTGGGCTCCCTCACTTTCCATTAGGTCAACTAACAAGTAGTCTCGCTCACCTGCCAACCAGTAAACAAACTAGTCATCTTGAACACCAGCCAACAGGTCAACTATCTTGTCAACTCACTCGCAGGCCAACTAGTTAAGTCAGCTCACCTGTCTGCTCACTCCCTGGCTGACTAGTGTGCCAATTTGTCAGCCGACAAGTTAAGTTAGCTAAATAGATTTGTCAGACAACTTGTTAAGCCAGTTAAGAAGTTGGTCGAGTAGTCAGTAAACGTTTTAAACTAGCTAGCTAGTCGACCGACTCATCAGTCAACAAATTAAGCCACCTAACTAACTCATTAACCAATTAGTAAATTCA
>NW_007089119.1:0-368 GCF_000164805.1 Carlito syrichta
AGAAAAATTCACTGAAGCTAAACACAGCCTCTCACAACAACACTAGCTGGTACACAGATGCCAATGGTTCCTAGAACACTCACCTAGCAGAGGAAGCCTGTACTACAATGGGGTCACCCTCCAAAATATAATTCCGGTTTTTTTGGGGGGTCTCCCCTCATATGTACAAGTGTTCCTATATACACTGAGACTATGTATTTTTTTCTCTTTCTGTATCACTGAAATCCATGAGGACACACCAAGCCTCCAGTTCCAATCCAATCCCACAGGGCTCATTCTACTTCCCCCCCTTTCCATCTTAGGAACCCCCTTTTCCAACAGTGGAAGGGAGACCCGGCCCTCTTACCCTTTTTTTTTTTTTTTGAGTT
>NW_007089120.1:0-914 GCF_000164805.1 Carlito syrichta
CTAGCTAACTCGTTTACCAACTAGTTAAAAGAGGTAGCTAACTCGTTAACCAGCTCGCTAAGTCAGCTAGCTATCTCATTAGCCAACTAGTTAAGTCAGCTAGCTAAGTCAGCTAGCAAACCAGGAAGACAGCTAAGTCAGCTAGCTAAGTCAGGTAGCTTACTAGTTAGCTAAATATTTAAGTCAGCTACTTAAGTCTGCTACCTTACTAGTTAACTAATTAGCTAAGTCAGCTAGTTATTCAGTTAGTCAAATAGCTAGCTAACTCTTTAATTCAGACATTTAAGTCAACTACCTAACTAGATAAGTTGGCCAGTTAAGTCAACTACCTAAGTAGTTAAGTCACCTACCTAATTCATCTATTTAAGTCAGCTTTCTAATTAAGTAAGCTGATTAAAACAGCTAGCTAGCTAGTTAGATAAAGGATTTATTCAGCTGGTTGAGTCAGATAGTTAGCTAGTTAACTAACTGGTTAAATCTGCTGGTTGAGTCATCTAGCTAGCCAGTTAGCAAATGGGTTGAGTCAGCTGCTTGAGTAGGCTAGCTAGCTAGTTAGCTAACGAACTAAGTCAGCTGGATGAGTCAGCTAGCTAGCTGTCTAGCTAACGAGTTATGTCAGTTGTTGAGCCACCTAGGAAGCATGTTAGCTAATGGGTTAAGTAAGATAATTAAGTCACCTAGCTAGCATATTAAATAATGAGTAAGTTAACTAGTTAGCTAGCTGGCTAAGTAAGCTTGCAAGCTAGGCAGCTAACTACTTAAGTCAGCTGGCTAGATACGTAGCTAGCTATTTAGGTAATTATTTAAGTCAGTTGTCTAGCTAGGTAGCTAGCTAGTTAAGTCAGCTAGTTAAGTCAGCTGGCTTGCCAGCTGGCTAGCCAGGGAGCTAGATAGTTAAGTTAGCTAGCTAACCA
>NW_007089121.1:0-883 GCF_000164805.1 Carlito syrichta
CAACTTAGAGCTGCATGTTAGACAAAAGCTTACATAAGTTGGGCTTGTTATAATCATGTAAATGAGTTCCCATTGCATTGAGCAGCTTCAGTTTCAGACCGTTAATATTTGTTCACAGGAGACCAGGGAAGATGCTGAAGTGACTCTTTATATGGGGAAGACAATTAGAAAAATCAGAACAAAATAGTTATATACAGTTTACTTTAGGTTAAAAACATGGTCAAATAAATTGTCTATGAGTTAGAACTTTTTCAGTCATGTTTAGAAAAATCTTGCCAAAGTATGTAAGTAAAGTAACGATTCCCTAAGTAACATAACAGTCACCATTATTTATGCATTCTGAACTTTCTAAGGCTATTTTGAGTTTTTGTTTTGTTTTGTTTTTGGCAATTATTTTTTTAGCCATGAAAACCTTTTGGTGAGATCAATAAATTTGTTTTTGAGCTTAAAAATATAAAGAATAATAATGAACTTCTTCCCCTTTTTCTTATTTGTATATATTATCTTATGACATAAAATGAGAAGGAAAGATTTGAAAATGAATTTTAAAAATTAATATAAAAAATTATACTTTTTTATTATGCTGTTAAATTGCTAAATTATACATAATGTATCTCAGGTTAGAAAACATTGCATCACACTTTAAACACTAACACTTTACTTAATCATTATGCCATAGAATATATTTTTTAAAATAGGCAAGCTCAAACATAGCATGCACAATGAAATACTGCAAACAATGTTTACAACATGGGCCTCAGTATTATCAAGATTAAGCTTTTTAAAAGATTAAAGTTACCAAAAACTTAGCACTAATTTTATTATTTTTTTTATATTTTTGGAGAATTGTAAAATTTTTCAAATAATTATCAATAGGTGAGTG
>NW_007089122.1:0-367 GCF_000164805.1 Carlito syrichta
AGGGAACACTTCTACACTGTTGGTGGGAGTGTAAACTAGTGCAACCTCTGTGGAAAACAGTATGGTGATTCCTAAAAGTTCTAAATATTGACCTCCTATATGACCCTGCAATCCCTCTACTGGGAATATACCCTGAAGAACTCAAATCTATAAAAAAGATACCTGCACACGAATGTTTATCACATCATTGTTCACAATAGCAAGAACCTACCATGCTGTCCATCAAAAGAGGACTGGATTTTAAAAATGTGGTACATATACATGATGGAATACTACGCAGTCATAAAAAGGAACAAAATCATTAATTTCACAGCAACCTGGATGGAACTAGAGTCTATAATACTGAGTGACCTCTCACAGAAACAAA
>NW_007089123.1:0-379 GCF_000164805.1 Carlito syrichta
AGAACAAACCCAAGCTGCAAGTAAATCTAGCTGCCTGCAATGAAAGCAAAGGGGAGAGGCTGGAGATCAGAGCTGAAGAGATTTTAGATACTCAGGAAAGATTCCAGAGCTAGTCTGATTTCTTATTTTGACATTTGATTTTATCATTTTGACTGTTGGTTTTGCTCACTTTTATTTGCTGTTGGACTTATATTATCTGTTTGCGTTAGGGAAAATGCATCAAAAGTCACAATTTTATTGGTCTGTCTTTGTATAGCTACCAGTATTCTTTAGGGAATTTACCTTGCATGTTTTTTTCACTTCTCTCCAGTCTTGTGTCTCTTTTTCACCTGTTAGTTGGTATGTATGTCTATTTTCCCTCTCACTCTTCTCTCTTTCT
>NW_007089124.1:0-337 GCF_000164805.1 Carlito syrichta
GAAAAGAATAAAATATACATGAACCAACCCCAAAACCAAAAGAAAGACAAAAAAAAAACCAAACAAACAAGTGGAAGAACAGCAACTCTATAAGAACTCTATGATAGGGAAGAACTCTCACATTTCAATAATTTAGCCTGAATGTGAATGGACTAAATGCACCACTGAAAAGACATAAAATCGTAAAATGGATAAAATATCACCAGGCAACAATATACTGCCTTCAAGAGACCCATCTTACTAGAAAGGACATACATAGACTCAAAGTAAGAGGATAGGAAACAAATTTTCAGGCAAATGGAACACAAAAGAAAGGAGGAGTCGTGATCCTAATTTC
>NW_007089125.1:0-442 GCF_000164805.1 Carlito syrichta
CTGAGGCAGAAGGATCACCTGAGCCCAGCAGGTCGAGGCTGCGGTGGCCGTGAGCGTGCCGTTGCCTCAGCCCGGCTGACAGACGGAGACTCTGACTCAAAAATATATATAAATAAATAAGATGATCACTATCTCCCCCTGTCCCTCCATACCTCTGACATTTGTCTTGGGGCTGGAAGCCTACATGCATGTCTGACTACCCTCTGACTCCTGGGTCATCCCTTTGGATGCTACAGGCCAAGGTGGGAGTACATCCGTGTGTGTGTATGACTGTTATGTATCTGTAAGAGAGAGCAGACTTGCTATTATAAGCTGCTTGAGGGCTGGGCCATGACTTACATTCTTTTTTTTGTTTTGTTTTTTGAGTTGGAGCCTCATTCCATCGCCCAGACTGGAGTGCAGTGGCCGCTCCCAGCCCCCGCAGCCTCGACCTGCTGGGCTC
>NW_007089126.1:0-599 GCF_000164805.1 Carlito syrichta
GAGCGGCCACTGCACTCCAGTCTGGGCAACAGAGTGAGACTCCAACTCAAAAAAATAAAAAATAAAATAAAAAGAAAGCAAAAGAAATGAATACACACTTCTCAAAAGAAGATACACGGGCAGCCAACAGACACATGAAAAAGTGCTCAGCCTCACTAATCCTCAGAGAAATGCAAATCAAATCCGCATTGAGATACTACCTAACCCCAGTAAGAATGGCCATCGTTAATAAAACAAACAACAACAGATGCTGGCAAGGATGCGGAGAAAAAGGAATGCTTCTACACTGCTGATGGGAATGCAAACTATGCAACCTCTTTGGAAGTCAGTGTGGTGATTTCTGAAAGAACTAGAAATTGACCTTCCATATGACCCACCAATTCCCCTAATGGGAATATACCCGGAGGAACTCAAATCATTCTGCAAAAAAGATATGCACACATATGTTTGTTGCAGCTCTATTCACAACAGCAAAAACATGGAGCCAACCATGCTGCCCATCGAAGCTGGACTGGATAAAAAAAAATGTGGTACATATGCACAATGGAATATTATGCAGCCATAAAGAAGGACAGACATATGGACTTCGCAGCAACTTG
>NW_007089127.1:0-961 GCF_000164805.1 Carlito syrichta
TACCTAGTCAAGTTACCTCCTTAAGTCAGTTGACTAGCCTGCTGGCTAGCTAGTTAAAAAGCTGTTAACTCAGATCGCTAGACAGCTGTCTGGCTAGTTATTTCAGCTAGTAAAGTCAACTGGTTTGCCAGAGAGCTAACTAGTAAGTCAGCGAGTTGTCAGCTATCTAGCTACTTAAGGCAGCTAGTTAAGTTGGCTAGCTAGATAGATAGGTAGCTAGGATGGTAGCTAGTTATTTCAACTATTAAAGTCAGCTGTTATGCTAGGTAGCTAGATAGTTAAGTCAGCTAGTTATGTCAAGTGGCTTGCTAGGTAATTCAGCTGGTCAAGTCAGCTGGCTAGCCAACTGCAAAGCTGGGTAGGTGGTAGTTAAGACAGCTGGCTAGATAGCTGGCTAACTAGTTAAGTCACCTAGTTAAGGCAGCTCACTAGCCAGCTGGTTAGATAGAAATCTAGGTAGTTAAGTCAACTGGCAAGTCAGTGGGATATGTAAGTAATTAACTAGTTAAGTCAGCTGGCTATCCAGCTGGCTAACTAGGTAGCTAGGCATTTATGCAAGCCTGCTAGCCAGCTGGTTAGTTAGTTAAGTAACCTAGTTAAGTTAGTTGACTAGACAGCTGGCTAGCTGTGTAGCTAGCTAGTTATTTCAGCTGTCCAACCAGCTCGCTAGATAGTTAAGTAACCTAGTTAAATCAGTTGGCTATACAGCTGGCTAGCTAGGTAGCTAGCCTGTAACGTCAGCAGTCCAGCCGGATAGATAGCTAATTAAATCACATAGTTAAGCCAGGTGGCTAGCCAGCTGGCTAGCTAGGTAACTTGCTATTTAAGTCAGCAGATTACCAGACAAGATAATTAATTCACCTGACTAGCAAGCAGGCCAGCTATTTAAGTCAGCTAGTTAAGTCAGCTGGCTTGTCAGCTGGCTAGCTTGGTAGCAAACTGGTTAAGTCAGTTGGATAGC
>NW_007089128.1:0-370 GCF_000164805.1 Carlito syrichta
TGCCCAGGCGGGTCTCGAACCCGCGGGCTCAGGCAATCCACTCACCTCAACCTCCCAAAGTGCTGGGATTACAGGTTGAGCCACCGAACCTGGCCGAGAAAACTATTTTTTTATCTTTAACATTTTTTGGGGAGGTGGTTGGAGTCTTACTGTGTTGCCAGGCTGGCGTCAGCTTCAATCAAGGCTTACCACTACCTCGAACTCCTGGGCTCAGATAATCCTTCCACCTCAGCCTCCTGAGTAGTTGGGACTACAGGTGTGCATCACCTCACCTGGCTAATTTTTTTTGTAGAGATGAGGTCTCACTATGTTGCTCAGGCTGGTCTCAAACTCTTGGGCTCAAGCAATCCTCCTGCCTCAGCCTCCCAAA
>NW_007089129.1:0-375 GCF_000164805.1 Carlito syrichta
GGGAGCGGCCACTGCACTCCAGTCTGGGTGACAGAGTGAGACTCCAACTCAAAAAAAAAAAAAATAAAAAGAAAAGAAAAAAAAAATCAGAGGGCATCTATCTCTCATATTTAAGGGTAAATAAGTTTATGAAACTTATATTCAATTATCTGTGTGTGTGATGTAAGATGTATTTCTTGTGGTAGGTCTTGGTGAAAAAAGTTTTTTTTTTTTTCAAGTTGGAGTCTCACTCTGTGGCCCAGACTGGAGTGCAGTGACATGCTCCTGGCCACGGCAGCCTCAACCTGCTGGGCTCCAGCAATCCTTCTGCCTCAGCCTTCCAAGTAGCTGGAACTATAGGCGTGTGCTACCACACCCAGCTAGTTTTTGATTTTA
>NW_007089130.1:0-361 GCF_000164805.1 Carlito syrichta
GACACTAAACAGCATGATGCTAAACAACTCCTGGGTCAATGATGAAATCAAAACAGAGCTCAAAATATACCTGGAAACAAATGAAAATGAAGAAACATCTTACCAAAATCTGGGATGCCTTAAAAGCTGTAGTAATGGAATTTATATCCCTACAAACACACATGAAGTAAATGGAAGGAACACAAATTAACAGCCTAAAAAGTCAACTAAGGAAGCTGGAAAAGCAAGACCACAAAAACCCTATTTTCAGCAAAGGAACCCAGATCACCAAAATAAAAGCCCAAATCCAGGACATAGAAGGCAAAAAGATAATACAAAAAAATCAATGAAACAAAAAGCTGGTTTTTCAAAAGGATAAACA
>NW_007089131.1:0-324 GCF_000164805.1 Carlito syrichta
CACTCCAGTCTGGGCGACAGAGTGAGACTCCAACTCAAAAAAACAAACAAACAACAACAACAACAACAAAAACAAAACAACAAAAGAAACTAAAATGTAACGGCTGCATCAGCCAATTACAATGTATAAACCTAAACTGAATTCTGAGTCCAGATAAAAACTATTAGCAAACTACACATATATATCACAACTGGGAAATTTTGAACACAACAGGTATTTGATGTTATCAATAAATAATTAGGAGTGATAATATATTGTGGCTATGTTTTTGTTTGTTTGTTTGTTTGTTTTGAGTTGGAGTCTCACTCTGTCGCCCAGACTGGA
>NW_007089132.1:0-727 GCF_000164805.1 Carlito syrichta
TCATACTTTTGTTTAGGTCTTTGATCCATTTATAGTTAATGTTTATGGTGATAGTTAGGGCTCCGGTTTTCAGTCTTGTGCATGAGGTCAGACTTTTCCCAGCACCATTACTGAAAGTGTTTTATACTGTCCAATGGGTCTAAGAGGTCTTATTAAAGACTTGTCTGTTGAGAATTTGAGGAATTCATCTATTTCCTGATCCCACGGCAAATACTGTAAGTGTTGGCCAATACCAGGTTGGTACAGCTATAAATATAATCTCTAAAAACTGTAAACAACCAAGACTTCTTTCTTTTTTTTTTTTTTTTTTGAGTTGGAGTCTCACTCTGCCGCCCAGGCTGGAGTGCCATGGCACACTCACAGCCACACCAGCGTCGACCTGCTGGGCTCAGGCCATCCTTCCACCTCAGCCTTTCAAGTAGCCGAAACTACAGGTGTGTGCTACCATGGCTGGCTAATTTTTTGATTTGTTGTAGAGACGAGGTCTCACCAAGTTGCCCAGGCTGTTCGTGAACCCCTGGGCACAAGCAATTCTCTTTTCTCGGCCTCCCAAAGTGCTAGGATTACAGGCTTGAGCCACCATGTGTGGCCTCCAAGACCTCTTTCTTTTTTTTTTTTTTTTTTTTAAGTTGGAGTCTCACTCTGTCACCCAGACTGGAGTGCAGTGGCCGCTCCAAGCCACCGCAGCCTCAACCTGCTGGGCTCCGGCGATCCTTCCGCTTCAGTC
>NW_007089133.1:0-439 GCF_000164805.1 Carlito syrichta
GGGAGCAGCCACTGCACTCCAGTCTGGGCAACTGAGTGAGACTCCAACTCAAAAATAAAACAAAACAAAACTATCTCCTGTTGATCAGCTGATGCATATGGTTTTGTTTCTATTTTCCAAAATATCATCTGATTGCAGTTGCAGGTCTAGAATAAACAACTGTGGCATATAAATTATTTTGGGCCAGGCTCGGTGGCTCAGCCTGTAATCCCGCGCCTTTGGGAGGCTGAGGTGAATGGATTGCCTGAGCCCATGGGTCGAGACCTGCCCGGGCAATTTAGCAGGACCTCATCTCTACAATAAATCAAAAAATTAGCCAGGTGTGTTAGCACACGCCTGTAGTTCCAGCTACTTGGAAGGCTGAGGCGGAAGGATCGCCGGAGCCCAGCAGGTCGAGGTTGTGGTGACTGGGAGCAGCCACTGCACTCCAGTCTGGGCG
>NW_007089134.1:0-317 GCF_000164805.1 Carlito syrichta
GTATACCGCCAGCTTGCCATCTGAATTAACTACCTGGCTCCCAAGCTATCCAGCCAGCTAGCGAATGACCTTAACCAGGTGATTTATCTAGCTAGACAGCTGACCAGCTATTTGACTTAACTAGCTAGCTACTCAACTAGGCTGCTGGTTAGCCAGGTGATCTAACTTGCTAACTTGTTAACTTGTTGACTTAAATAGCTAGCATGCTGTCTTAACTATCTGACAAATCTAGCTATCTATCTGGCTAGCCAGCTGAATTAACTTGCTGACTTAGCAAGCTATCTAGGTAGCTGACACAACTAGCTGACTTCACTAAC
>NW_007089135.1:0-349 GCF_000164805.1 Carlito syrichta
GCGACAGAGTGAGACTCCAACTCAAAAAAATAAAATAAAATAAAAATAATAGTTTGCTCAAACTCTGAGACAGTTTGCTATGGTTAACCGTGATAACGCCCTGCAAAAGCTCAGCTACCTCACCAGCAGTGTCCGACTGCTGTTCTCACAAGCGAAGCTGCCTTTCGTCTTTGGGACGTTTCTGCAGGACCAAGAGAACAGTCACATCCATGAGAAAATCCGAATCAAAGCTGACTCACGTTAAGACAGTTTCTGGAATAAGATGCCGTTTCCCCAAATAGGCTCTGCCCGAGAAACAGCGAAATCCCCACACCCCCAAGGCCTCCCGGGGGCCAGATCCAACCCAGCA
>NW_007089136.1:0-361 GCF_000164805.1 Carlito syrichta
GCGGCGGCGGTGGTGGGGGGAGGGGCTGCTGCAGCGGTGGCACCATTTGCACCGCAGTGACTGTCCAGTCCGTTGTGATGTCCCAGTGGTGGCATCGGCCGAGCTCCGTATGAAGAGCAGGCTGCGATGTTGGGGTCCACAGCCCCCTGCGGCGAGAGTCAGAGACCCACTGCAGATCTCCTTTGCAGAGGGTTTCAGAGACCGGGTTGCCCCGTTGCCATCTTGCCACTTCTCCCAGTTAAGATTTTTATAAACTTATTTCAGTATAACGTCTGTAGTTTTATTTTCCTTCCTTCCTTCCTTCCTTCCTTCCTTCCTTCCTTCCTTCCTTCCTTCCTTCCTTCTCTTTCTTTCTTTCTTT
>NW_007089137.1:0-449 GCF_000164805.1 Carlito syrichta
GGAGGACGGGAAGGGCCTTGCCGCCCCCTGCCCGGCCCCGCCCCAGGATCTGAGGGTCTCTTCTGGGGCTGCTGGAAGAGCCTGGTTCCTACGCCCCACCCCCATAGCCCCGGCCCGTCCCTGGCCGCACCGTGGGCAGCCCGGGGTCCGAGGACAGGACACTTGGGGACAAGGGTCCAGGGCAGCAACCTCTGGCAGCTCTCCACTCCCTGGACTGATGTGGAAAAGGTAAGGCCGGGGGGGCTCCGTCCTCGGGGGACAGGCCCCCCGCTGCGGCCATCAGGCCCCTCTTCGGGCTCTAATGACCCTGGCCCTCGCAGAGGTGCTGACGACAAGGGAGACGTCCCAGAGGCCCAGTCCCAGGAAATGATCTGGAAACTGCAGGCTCAGCCCCCCCCACCATCTGCCGACCCCCCACCCCGGCCCCAATGGGGGCGGGGGGGGCGGCC
>NW_007089138.1:0-423 GCF_000164805.1 Carlito syrichta
CGGGCTCAGGCAATCCACTCACCTCAGCCTCCCAAAGGTGCGGGATTACAGGCTGAGCCACCGAGCCCGGCTACATAGGCTATTAATAAGGACTATCTCTGATAGGAAGGATTTTAGGTTATTTAAGTTTTCTTTTTGCTTATTGACACAATTTTACATTTTGTACAGTAAATATACATTTTTAATTTAATAAACTTGTTATTTTAAAAATCTAACGGTATGTTAGAAATAATCTTAATTTTATAAAAATAATCATCCTAGCCGGGCTCAGTGGCTCAGCCTGTAATCCCGCGCCTTTGGGAGGCTGAGGTGAGTGGATTGCCTGAGTCCGCGGGTTCGAGATCCGCCTGGGCAGCAAGACCTCATCTCTACAATAAATCAAAAAATCAGCCGGGCATGGTAGCGTGCGCCTGTAATTTCGGC
>NW_007089139.1:0-594 GCF_000164805.1 Carlito syrichta
CTCCCCCCAGCGCCCCTCGAACCTTGCCCGCCACCTCTGATCGCAGCTCCACGGCCCTGCGCCAGAGCGCATCCCGGGCGCTGCCACCCCGAGAGGCACTCTCCCGGGCAGATCTCCAGCGAGCTGGCTCCGGCTGCGTCTCTTTCCTTCTCTCCCGGAGCGAGGAAAAGTTTGATGGGGCAGGGACCCCCGAGGCGCCGTTCCGACGCAGCTCCGAGGTGCCCGGAGCGCCCGTTCCCGACCGCACTCACCATCGGTTCGCCCCGTGGCTGTGCAGCACGACCGAATAGCCGAACAGCGTGTCGGAGGGGCCCTGGTAGAGGAGCGCGCTCTCCGTGTCCACGTTGTAGGGGCGCCCGGTCGGGACCCCCAGGCACAGCAACAGCATCACCGTTCCCCGGACGGCGGCGCCTCGGAGGCCGGGCCCGCGCCTCGCTTCCCCAGCCATGCGCTCTCGGTGGGGAACATCCAACACCGAACGGCCACGGCCCCAAAGTTGCGCGGGATGCGAGCGGTGGCCGAAGGGGAAGAGCGCCCCAAGAGAGGAGGCGCAGCGTGTCCGGCGCCGGCGGGCGAGAGGAAAGCAAGGAGGAG
>NW_007089140.1:0-347 GCF_000164805.1 Carlito syrichta
GGAGCGGCCACTGCACTCCAGTCTGGGCGACCGAATGAGACTCCAACTCAAAAAAAAACAAAAAACAAAAACAAAAACAAAAAAACCACTATATTCCCAAAGTTGGTCAGGCAGTATTGTTGATGTAGTATAACCATCTCCTACAACTTTAAAAAATTACCATGATGGAATACATTATTTAAATCAACTTAATTTCTACTCCAAACAAACAGAATTTTCTACCTTGGGCCATCCTCAGTGAAAGGACAGATAGAGAGTGGGAAGCCATTTTTCATCTTATTCTTAAACCCTGACACAATGATGAGAAAGTAGAAGCTATGCTTTTGGAGAAATGCACACTTTAGGTA
>NW_007089141.1:0-491 GCF_000164805.1 Carlito syrichta
GTCGAGGCTGCGGTGGCCGGGAGCGGCCCCTGCACTCCAGTCTGGGCGACAGAGAGACTCCAACTCAAAAAACAAAAAAAAGTACCTGAGGACCTTTCTGTTTACAAAACCGTTTTCACGGCAAAAAGGGTCCAGCTTCCACCCTTCACTGATGGGGGTGTCTTGTTAGCGCTACCTTGAGCTCCGTAGCCCTATTACTAGCCCGTGTTCCCAGGGAAGCACTTTCTGGAACACACAGGTGTCTGGCTTGCTCGCTGGCTGCAGGACGCTGAAGTTTAAGTCCACCACCAACTGATTTGCTCAAGGGAGTGAAAACCTGACCCGTGTTAACGGATATCCTCAAGCTCGTTTTCAGCGACTTTCTGGAAGTAACTGCAAGTCTTCCGTGCCGCTGATAAAATCCAAACGTGCCTCAGGCTGTCGCGGAGGCGGGAGCCTTGGCCCCGGCCGCGGCGGCTGGGGGGAACCGTGACGTCAGCCACACGCCGCGG
>NW_007089142.1:0-313 GCF_000164805.1 Carlito syrichta
AGTTTCTTGCTGATCCTGCCTCCCTGGAAGACACATCACATCCCATGGTGAAGAGCTCAGCCCACAAGGTGGCCTGCTCCTGATGGTGGTCATGAGGCCCGAGTCTCCGGTCCCTCTGACCTATCAGCTGTAAATCAGAGGCTCCCCAGCCTCCTCCTTGGTCCCAGAATTCTGCAAGACTGGCTCCCAGAATTCAGGGAAACACCACACACAGTTGCTCATTGGTTATAAAGGACTTGGGTAGAATGTGGGTAACATGGTGCCAGGGTGAGGTCCCTGTGGATGGGCATGCCACACTCCTGGCATGTGGGTG
>NW_007089143.1:0-371 GCF_000164805.1 Carlito syrichta
CAAAAGAAAATATATGGGCAGCCAACAGACACATGAAAAAGTGCTCAGCCTCACTCATCATCAGAGAAATACAAATCAAGACCACAGTGAGATACCACCTAACCCCAGTAAGAATGGCCATCATTAATAAAACAAACAACAACAGATGCTGGCGAGGAGGCGGAGAAAAGGGGGCACTTCTACACTGCTGGTGGGAACGCAAACTATTGCAACCTCTTTGGAAGACAGTGCAGCAATTTCTGAAAGAACTAGAAATTGACCTTCCGTATGATCCAGCAATTCCCCTATTGGGTATATACCCGGAGGAACTCAAATCATTCTACAAAAAAGATACCTGCACACGTATGTTTGTTGCAGCTCTACTCACAATA
>NW_007089144.1:0-313 GCF_000164805.1 Carlito syrichta
GCTCAGGCAATCCTCTCACCTCGGCCTCCCAAAGTGCTGGGATTATAGGCGTGAGCCACATTTTTCTGTCCCACAATATTTGAGGCTGATCCCATTCCAGGCTGAGACTGATTGATCTAGTAGAGCCTTCTACATGTACAAAGAAATAAGCTCAGAATGTTGAGGTGACTTTTTAAAAGCTATGTAGATGGTGGCTGAGCTGGGATTAGAGAGCGTAGGTGTCTTGGTTCCCACTGCAGTGTGTCTTCTTTACATTCTTCAAATATTTACCTACAGCCAAGCTCTGATGTTCACCAAGATGCATCTGAAATAA
>NW_007089145.1:0-414 GCF_000164805.1 Carlito syrichta
CAATCCACTCACCTCAGCCTCCCAAAGGCGCAGGATTATAGGCTGAGCCACCGAACCCGGTTGGAAGTTATTGTTTATTGGCATAGTTTCTATTTGAGAAGATGAAAAAGTTTTGGAATAGTGACGATGGTTCGGCAACATTATAGATGTACTTAATGGACTGTACACTTAAAAATGGTTAAAAAAAAGCTGGGCTCGGTGGCTCAGCCTGTAATCCCGCGCCTTTGGGAGGCTGAGGTGAGGGGACTGCCTCAGCCCGCGGGTTTGAGACCTGCCTGGGCAACTTGGCGAGACCTCATCTCTACAATTAAAAAAAACAAAAAATGAGCTGGGCGTGGTAGCGTGCGCCTGTAGTTCCAGCTACTTGGAAGGCTGAGGTGGAAGGATTGCCGGAGTCCAGCAGGTGGAGGCTGC
>NW_007089146.1:0-506 GCF_000164805.1 Carlito syrichta
TCCCCGCGAATAAGCGACTCTCTCAGCGTCCGACCCAGCGAACGCCGACGGCAGACTCCCGCGCTCAGCCCACTCGCCGGCGCCCCTGGGTGGGGCCCGAGTTCTCCCAGGGCTTCCTTTCCACTCAAGCCTGAGGCCGACGAGGCCCCCCACACGCTCAGCCCAAGCTCCCAACAGCCGCCACGGCGGGCGCCTTCCCGCCCGCCCAGCTGCTCCGGGGCCGCCCAGCTCCTGCGGTCCCTCCTCGTCGCACCCAGCCTTCTCTCACTTCTTCAAGTCGCTGCTGAAGAGGCCGAAGGCGCCCGAGGGGGAAATGGTCGCCGCCGCCTCCTGTCCCAGCTCCGCCGCTTCCCCTCCCGCGGACTGCTCGTTGTACGCGAAGCTGTTGCTGGACATGGTGCGGTCCTGGCGCGGGCTGGTCCTGCCGGGTCCGTGCCGAGGCTCCCGTCCCGAGGACGCGGAACTAAACTAGTTCTGGTGCGAGCGTAGCTCGGGCGCTTCCGGGC
>NW_007089147.1:0-387 GCF_000164805.1 Carlito syrichta
GGTCTCAAACCCACGGGCTCAGGCAATCCACTCACCTCAGCCTCCCAAGGTGCAGGATTACAGGCTGAGCCACAGAGCCCGGCTTCCCAACACCATCCTGAAGGTGGGGCAGGAACATGCTCCGACTGGTTCACCACGGAGCAACAGACCTGATCTCTGTGACCGGTGGATCAATGACTCAGCGACTGATCATGACCCAGAGGGAATATCCTGAAAATACAAACTTCAGAGGGACCTGACGAGTGCTGAGTTCCAGGCGCCCCAACCCCTACCCTTATCCAGCCGCAGGACAAAGGGTGTGGCCAGAAAAGGACGAGGAAGAACTCCAAAGAGATCAGTGGTGAGTCCAGGGCTGACCCAAACCCCCTCCTCCCCAGCAATCCTCTG
>NW_007089148.1:0-376 GCF_000164805.1 Carlito syrichta
ATTTAAGTCAGCTACTTAAGTCTGCTACCTAAATAGTTAGGTAATTAGATGAGTCAACTAGTTATTCAGCTAGTTAAAGAGTAAACTAACTGTATAATTCAGGTAAAGTCAGCTAGCTAACTATTTAAGTCAGCCAGTTAAGTCAGCTCGCTAAGTAGTTAAGCCAGTTACCTAAATCAGCTAGTTAAGTCAGCTTTCTTATTTAGTCAGCTGGTTAAGACAGCAAGCTAGCTAGTAAGCTAATGAGTTAAGTCAGCAGGTTTAATGAGGTAGTTAGCTAGGTGATCTATGGGTTAAGTCAGCTGGGTGAGTCATTAAGCTAGCTAGTTAGCAAATGGGTTGAGTCAGCTGGTTGAGTAGGCTAGTTAGCTAGTAG
>NW_007089149.1:0-845 GCF_000164805.1 Carlito syrichta
CCGGATTCAACAATACATCTCAAAAATCATCCATCATGACCAAGTAAGCTTCATACCTGGAATGCAAGTCTGGTTCAACATTCATAAAACCATAAATGTAATTAAATGCATCAACCGATGTCAAAGCAAAAGCCACATGATTATATCATTAGATGCAGAAAAAGTTTTTGATAAAATCCAGCACCCTTCTTGATAAAAACCCTTGAACACCTAGACATATGGGGAACATACATCAAAATAGTAAAAGCCATCTACAAGAAACCAAAAACTAGCATACTCTTAAATGGACAAAAATTGGAACCATTTCCCCTAAAAATTGGAACAAGACAAGGATGCCCACTCTCATAGTATTAGAAGTCCTGGCTCGAGCAATCAGAGAAGAGGAGGCAATCAGGGGTACCCAAATAGGAAAAGAAGAAGTCAAGTTATCTCTCTTTGCAGACTATATGATTATGTACCTTGAAAACCCAAGAGAATTTGTCAAAAACCTCCTTACACTGATAAAGGCTTTGGCAAAGTCTCAGGACACAAAATAAATGTGCAAAAGACAATCGCATTTCTTTACACCAATAATAAACAAACAGAAACCCAAATAAAAATCACAATTCCATTCACAATAGTCGCAAAAAATGAAAATACCTTGACATCTTCCTAACCAGAGACGTGAAAGACCTTTACAATGAAAATTATAAAACACTGCTCAAAGAAATAAAAGATGACACAAACAAGTGGAAAAATATCCCATGCTCATGGATTGAAAGAATCAACATTGTGAAGATGTCCATCTTACCTAATGCAATCTACAAATTCAATGCATACTCATCAAATTACCAGCAACATTTCTT
>NW_007089150.1:0-350 GCF_000164805.1 Carlito syrichta
AAGTAGCTGGAACTACAGACACATGCCACCATGCCCAGCTAGTTTTTGTGATTTATTATAAAGACAATGTCTCATCAAGTTGTCCAGGCTGGTTTTGAACCCCTGGGCTCAGGCAATCCTTGCCTTGGCCTCACAAAGTGCTGGGATTACAGGCTGAGCCACCATTCCCAGTCAATATTTTGTCTTTATATTCTTAATTTATAAGATTTTTAATTAATTTATTTTTCTTTTTTGAACTTTACAAAAAAAACAGCAAAACAAAAACAAAACTAGAAAACAAACTAACATACATTAGCCCAGGCCTACACAGGATCAAGATTACCAACATCACTGTCTTCCACCTCCACATC
>NW_007089151.1:0-344 GCF_000164805.1 Carlito syrichta
CAGCCACTGCAGCCTCGACCTGCTGGGCTCTGGCAGTCCTTCCACCTCAGCCTTCCAAGTAGCCGGAACTACAGGTGCGCGCTGCCACACCCGGCTAATTTTTATTTATTCATTTATTGTAGAGACCTTATCTCGCCAAGTTGTCCAGGCTGGTCTTGAACTCCTGGACTCAGGCAATCCTCTCGCCTTGGCCTCCCAAAGTGCTGGGATTACAGACTTGAGCTACCCCGCCTGGCCTCTTAATGTTTTCTTTCTTTCTCTTTTTTCTTTCTGAGTTGAAGTCTCACTCCGTCGCCCAGACTGGAGTGCAGTGGCCGCTCCCGGCCACCGCAGCCTCGACCTGC
>NW_007089152.1:0-402 GCF_000164805.1 Carlito syrichta
AGCCAGCTGACTTAACCAATAGGCTACCTATCTAGCCAGCTGTCTAGCCATCTGAATTATTTAGATTACTTAAGACACAAACTGGCTAGCCAGCTCACTTAACTAGCTAGCCACCTACCTAGCCATCAGCCTAACCAGCTGACTTAACGAGGTGAATTGAACAGCTAGCCTGCTTGGTAGCAATCTGACTTATCTAGCTAGCTACCTACCTAGCCAGCTAGCTAGACAGCTGCCTAAACTAGCTGACTTAACCAGCTATCCAGTTGGCTATCCAACTGACTTAACTCACTGACATCACCAGCTAGCCATTTAGCTATCTAGCTGACTTAGCTAGCTAGCTAGCTACCTTGCCAGTTGACTAGCCAGTTCTCTTAACTAGCTGAATTAACCAGATATCTAACC
>NW_007089153.1:0-483 GCF_000164805.1 Carlito syrichta
GTAGCCAGCTACCTAGAAGCCAGCTGGCTAGCAAGCTGACTTAACTAGGTGACTTAACTAACTAGCCAGCTGGCTAACTGTCTGACCTAACTGTCTAGGTACCTAGCTAGTCAGCTGGATAGCCAACTGACTTAACTAGCTAGCTAACTACATCGCCGGCTGACTTGCCAGCTGACTTAACTATCTAGCTACCTAGCTAGCCAGCTGGTTATTTGAGCTGACTTAATTAGGTCCTTTAACTCGCTAGTTAACTGGATAGCCAGCTGACTTAATTAGCTAGATACCCAGAAAGGCAACAGGTTCTCCAGCTGACTTAACTCAATGACTTAACTAATTAACAAGCTGACTTAACCAGCTATAATCCTAGCTAATCAGCTGAATTAACAAGCTGGCTTAACTAGCTAGCTACCTAACTTGCTATCTAGGTAGCCAGCTGACTTAACTAGCTGACTTAACTGGCTAGCTAGCTGATATAACTAGCAG
>NW_007089154.1:0-360 GCF_000164805.1 Carlito syrichta
CACTTCTTATCTACAGGGTGCCTGAATGAAACATCATTGTACACCTAACCCTTAACTGTACCCCACAAAACCATAATAAAAAATACTGATTAATGAAAAAAAAAGTATCATAAATAATAAACATTTAATTTCACAATAAAATAAATAAATAAATAAAAAGACAGAACAAAACCTTCAAGAGATGTGCAATTATTTCAAGAGGCCAAACCTAAAACTGATTGGACTTCCTGAGGCAGAAAGAGAGAAAGAGACCACCATGGAAAACACATCCCATGAAATTATTCAAGAAAATTTTCCTCATCTCACCAGTGGCACATCCATTCAAACAAAGGGGAATCAGAGAACTCTTGCAAGATAGCA
>NW_007089155.1:0-352 GCF_000164805.1 Carlito syrichta
CTAGCTAGTTATGTCACCAAGTTAGGTCAGCTGAGAAAGCAGCTGGCTAGCTAGGTAGCTTGCTAGTTAAGTCAGCTGGCTAGCTAGATAAGTCACCTAGCTGATTAGGCTGGATAGCCAGCTGGTTAGCTATGTAGCATGCTAGTTAATTCAACAGGCAAGAAAGCAGGCCAGCAAGCTAAGACAGCTAGTTAAGTCAGTTGGCTAGCAAGCTTGCTGTCTAGGTTGTGACTTATTTAAATCTGTTGGCTACCAAGCTGGCTAGCTAATTATGTCACATAGTTAAGTAAGTTGGATATCCAGGTGGCTAGAGGGGTACAGAGCTAGTTAAGTCAGCTAGTTTAGCCACCAG
>NW_007089156.1:0-379 GCF_000164805.1 Carlito syrichta
CTTATGGAAATTGGAACTGGCAACCAATTCCTATTCAGAACCCTAAATGCCCATACCATAAGAAATCAGATAGACAAGTGGGACTTCATCGAACTGAAAAGCTTCTGCAAAGCCAAAGAAACCATCAAGAAAGTAGGGAGACAGTCCACAGAATGGGAAAAAATATTTGCCAACTGTATACCTGACAAAGGACTAATATCTAGGATCTACAAGGAACTCAAACGCGCTGAAAGGAAAAAAACAAACAGCCCCATTAAAAAGTAGGCAAAAGACATGATTAGATACCTCTCAAAAGAAGATATACGGGCAGCCAACAGACACATGAAAAAGTGCTCAACCTCATTCATCATCAGAGAAATGCAAATCAAAACCACATTGA
>NW_007089157.1:0-312 GCF_000164805.1 Carlito syrichta
CAACACCAACAAAATTTCCCCAAAACCCACAAAGACATGGACACTAAACAGCATGATGTTGAACAACTACTGGCTCAACACTGCAATCAAAGCAGAAATTAAAAGATTCCTGGAAATAAATGAAAATGAAAACATCTTACCAAAACTTCTGGAATGCCATGAAAGCAGTTATAAGAGGGGAATTTATATCTCTACGAGCATACATCAAGAAAACAAAGAGATCACAAGTGGACAGCCTAATAAATCACCTAAGGGAGCTGGAAACAGAAGACCACCAAAACCCCAACTTTAGCAGAAGAATCCAAATCACCA
>NW_007089158.1:0-312 GCF_000164805.1 Carlito syrichta
ACAAATTATAGACATTGGCAAACGGGGAAGCTGTTAGGTTAAACTTTGAAGTTACTAGACATGAGACATTTTTGGTTATGTCTTTCACAGTGACATGAATCGGTTTTGGAGAGCATATAGATTCAGCAGTATGGTTAATGGGAGCCTCAACTCTCAAACCTACATAATAAGGGGGTCTTGCTTTTAGGCAAAGTCAGCAATTCACAGCTAATTCTGGCCTGGTGATGTTGAGTAAATGGTGTATGTGAGTTAGTATAGGAAAAAGGCTAGGAGGTTCGCGTTTTTTGGAGGGGGATTTCAGGAAGTGTTCCT
>NW_007089159.1:0-358 GCF_000164805.1 Carlito syrichta
ACTGGAGTGCAGTGGCTGCTCCCGGCCACTGCAGCCTCGACCTACTGGGCTCCAGCAATCCTTCCGCCTCAGCCTTCCAAGTAGCTGGAACTGTAGGTGCATGCTACCACACCAGGCTAATTTTAATTTTTAAAATTTTAAAAATTTATTTTAATTTTTTAATTTTTTTTAGGACTGAAATGTTACCATGCTCCTTCTCGAACAACAGTGGAATAAAAATAAACATTAGCACCAACAAGTTCCCCCCAAAACCCACAAAGACACGTACACTAAACAGCATGATGCTAAACAACTCCTGGGTCAATGATGAAATCAAAACAGAGATTAAAAGATACCTGGAAACAAATGAAAATGAAGA
>NW_007089160.1:0-381 GCF_000164805.1 Carlito syrichta
AAAAAAAAAAAAAAAAAAAAGAGGGGAAATGTGAAAGAAATGCAAATTAAAACCGCACTGAGACACCACCTAACTCCAGCCAGGATGGCCATCATTGATAACTCAAAAACCAACAGATGCTGGAGAGGATGAGGCTAAAAGGGAACACTTCTACACTGTTGGTGGGAGTGTAAACTGGTACAGCCTCTGTGGAAAACAGTGTGGTGATTCCTAAAAAATCTAAAAACCGACCTTCCATACGACCCTGCAATCCCCCTACTGGGAGTATACCTGGAAGAACTCAAATCACTCTATAAAAAAGATACCTGCACACGCTCGTTTATCGTAGCATTGTTCACAGTAGCAAGAACATGGAACCAACCGTGCTGCCCATCAAAAGAG
>NW_007089161.1:0-340 GCF_000164805.1 Carlito syrichta
AATTACCAACAACTCAAAAAATAACAGCTGCTGGAGAGGGTGTGGTGAAAAGGGAACACTTCTACACTGTTGGTGGGATTGTAAACTATTGCAACCTCTGTGAAAAGCAGTGTGGCGATGCCTAAAAGCTCTAAATATCAACCTCCCATATGACCCTACAATCCCCCTACTGGGGATATACCCAGAAGAACTCAAATCACTCTATCAAAAAGATAACTGCATACGTATGTTTATCACAGCGATTTTCACAATAGCAAGAACCTGGAAACAACCGTGCTGCCCATCAAAAGAGGACTGGATTTTAAAAATGTGGTACATATACACGATGGAATACTACACA
>NW_007089162.1:0-404 GCF_000164805.1 Carlito syrichta
CGCCGGAGCCCAGCAGGTCGAGGCTGTGGTGGCCGGGAACGGCCACTGCACTCCAGTCTCGGCGACAGAGTGAGACACCAACTCAAAAAAATAAAAAAATAAAAAATAAAATAAAAATAAAGATGAAAAACAAGCCGGGCTCATTGGCTCAGGCTGTAATCCTAGCACTTTGGAAGACTGAGGGGAGCGGTTGCCTGAGCCCGAGGGTTTGAGACCAGCCCAGGCACCTTGGTGAGACCTTGTCTCTACAATAAAATCAAAAAATTAGCTGGGCATGGTGGCGCGCACCTGTAGTTCCTGCTACTTGGAAGGCTGAGACGGAAGGATCTCTGGAGCTCAGAGGATCAATACTGGGGTGGCCATGAGTGTGCCACTGCACTCCAGCCTGGGCAACAGAGTGAGAC
>NW_007089163.1:0-376 GCF_000164805.1 Carlito syrichta
CTGCTGGGCTCCGGCAATCCTTCCGCCTCAGCCTTCCGAGTAGCCGGAACTACAGGCACACACTACCAACCCCGGCTAATTTTTGATTTATTGTGGAGATGAGGTCTCGCCAAGTTGCCCGGGCTGGTCTCGAACCTATGGGCTTAGGCAATCTACTCCCCTCGGTGCCTCCCAAAGTGCTGGGATTACAGACTGAACCACCGAGCCTAGCCAACTACCTTGCTTTTGACACCAACTGCAAGTTCAAGGGTACCCCTAGTACACTCTGTTTCTTTTTTCTTTCTTTTTCTTTTTTTTGAGTCGGAGTCTCACTCTGTCACCCAGACTGGAGTGCAGTGGCCGCTCCCAGCACCGCAGCCTCGACCTGCTGGCCTCC
>NW_007089164.1:0-1019 GCF_000164805.1 Carlito syrichta
TCCTTTGACATTTTCTGTCAGTCTCCAGGATAACAATTGTTAACTGACTATTGTCACATGGTCTGGACGTGGGTGGCATTTTATGGATGAGTGTATATGTATACCACATAAACTTAAATATAGGATTATAGGATTCCTATTTACATATTGTCTTTCAAAATGATTGCTTTTACTTATTATTTTCTCATAGACATCTTTCAATGTCAGTATAAATTTTTTTGTTTCTTACCTTGTTTTCTGTAATGACTGTGTATTATTCTATGGTATGTATGTATCACTTATTTAACCAATTGCCTCTTAGTGCCTCTTTTTTTATTGTTGTTATAATTTCATATATTGCTTCATTGAACATGCAGGATGGACTGTGGATTCTTTTGTAAGAAAAATGACTAAAAGTAGACTAGATTCAATAAGTTGGACTCCCAACCTTTTGTATTTTAGCAGTTCTACTAAGTTACTCTCTGAGGACGTGTGTATCATTTGATACAAGATAGTATATTGTGATGGTAAAACGCTGGAATTAGGAGGATGTGGGCTTGAATTCCAACTCTGTTTAGCTGGGAGTAGCCTGGTATAGAGAATTAATGTATCAGTGTCTCAGTTCTCTCATCTATAAATAAAAAATGTCTACCTAACTGAGCTATTGTGAAATTGAATGTCTTAACATACATCTGGTACTTAGAAAAAGGCCTAGCCTATTTTGATTCCAAAATGTTTTCTACCTTCATGTAAATATTCGCTGCTATAATTAACACCAACATTTTCCAAGGATTTGCAAGATTGAACAATGTGAGGCTTCGATCGATTGCTGTTTTAGAATGTGTTTTGCAGAGAATGTTGGCTTTGACTACCTTTGACTACAGATAGCTCCATTGCCGTTTGCATATGGACTGGCGTTAAGCATTCACATGTAGGCAAAAATACATATTAAGCACTCAAGTTTTTAAAATATTGCGTTAGTCCTACCACTTGCAAATCTGTTTTTTAGAGTTATTATACATCTATCCATAGTAGTAGTA
>NW_007089165.1:0-601 GCF_000164805.1 Carlito syrichta
CAGTTAGTTAAGTCAATTGGCTAGACAGCTGGCTAGCTAGTTAAGTCAACTAGTTAAGTCAGCTGATTGGCATGCAGGTTAGCTTGGTAGTTAGGTAGTTAAGTCAGCTGGTAAGCCAGCGGGCTATGTAGGTAGGTAGCTAGTTAAGTCTGCTGGCTAGCCATAAGGCATCTAGTTATGGCAGCTTGTTTAGTCAGTTGGCTATCCAGGTGTCTAGCTAGGTAGTTAAGTGTGAGGGCTATCCAGCAGGCTACTTCTTTAAGTCAACAAGTTAAGTCAGCTGGCTAGTCTGTTGGCTAGCTAGGTAGTTAGACAATTATGTCAGCTTGCTAGTCAGCTGACTAGCTAGCTAATTTAGCTAATTAAGTCAGCTGGAAAGCCAGCATGCCAGCTTGGTAGCTACCTAGTTATGTCAGCTCTCTAGCCAGCTGGCTAGATACTAAAATGACCAAGTCAGCTGACTAGCCCGTTGGCTACCTATGTAGCTTGCTTTTTAGGTCATCTGGTTAGACAGCAGACTAGCTAGATAAGTCACCTAGATATTCAGCTGGATAGCCAGCTGACTAGCTATGTAGCAAACTTTTTAGTTCAACTGGCTAGA
>NW_007089166.1:0-547 GCF_000164805.1 Carlito syrichta
AGTATGATCGACTCCAAATCCATCCAAGTTGCTGCAAAGTCCATATATTTGTCCTTTTTTTATGGCTGCATAATATTCCACTGTGTATATGGTACCACATTTTTTTTATCCAGTCCAGCTTTGATGGGCAATACAGTTGGTTCCATGTTTTTGCTATTGGGAATAGAGCTGCAACAAACATACGTGTGCAGGTATCTTTGTCATAGATGATTTGAGTTCCTCCGGGTATATTTCCAATAGAGGAATTGCTGAGTCATATAGAAGGTCAATTTCTAATTCTTTCAGAAATTGCCACACTGTCTTCCAAAGAGGTTGCACTAGTCTGCATTCCCACCAGCAGTGTAGAAGCGTTCCTTTCTCTCCACAGCCTCGCCAGCATCTGCTGTTGTTTGTTTTATTAATAATGGTCATTCTTACTGGGGTTAGGTGGTATCTTAATGCGGTTTTGATTTGCATTTCTCTGATGATTAGTGAGGCTGAGCACTTTTTCATGTGTCTGTTGGCTGCCCATATATCTTCTTTTGAGAAGTGTCTATTCTTGTCTTTT
>NW_007089167.1:0-389 GCF_000164805.1 Carlito syrichta
ACTCAACCAGCTGACTTAACTCATTAGCTAACTAGCTAGCTAGCTGACTCATCCAGCTGAGTTAACTCGTTAGCTAACTAGATAGCAAGACTACTCAACCAGCTGGCTCAAACCTTTTTTATCTAGCTAGTTAGCTGACTCAACCAGCTGACTTAACCCATTAGTTGCCTAGCTAACTACCTGATTCAACCTACTAACTTAACCTGTTCACTCACTAGCTAGCTGGCTGTCTTAACCAGCTGCCTAAATTAGAAAGCTGACTTAACTAGCTGACTTAGCTAACTGACTTTACTTAGCTAACTGACTTCACTGGCTGACTTAACTAGTTAGCTAGCTGACTTAACTACCTGAAAAAAGAGTTAGCTAACTATTTTACTAGCTGAATAACT
>NW_007089167.1:1967-2681 GCF_000164805.1 Carlito syrichta
CTGCCTGGTAGGTTAGATGGCTAGCCTACTGGCTTACCTAGCTAGCTTCCTGGTTGGGTAACTGGTTAAACATGTGGCTATCTAGCTACTGGGCTGACCAGTAGGCTAGCCAGCTGGCTTAAATAGTCAGGCAGTTGTCTGGACAGTCGGATAGTCAGCTGGCTTAACCAGTCAGCCCCCTGCTCACCAGCCGGTTAGCCATTTAGCTGAAATAGCTGGCAACCTACCTGACTAGCCTGCTAACCAGCAGGCTTAACTTGTTAGCGACCTAGCTAGACAGCTGGCTAACAAGCAAACTTAACTAGTTGACTTAAGTAGATCTCCATATGTCTAGAAAGCTGGCTTAACTAGATAGCCACCTAGTTAGTGAGCCGGTTAGCCAGGTCACTTAACACGCTGACTTATTAAGCTAGCCAGCTGGCTAGCCAGATGACTTAATTAGCAAACTACCTACCTCACAAGGTGGCTAGCCAGCTGACATAACTAGCTGACTTAACAAGCTAACCAGCTGGCTAGACAGCTGTATTAACTATGTAGCTACCTAGCTGGCCAGTTGGCTAACCACTTGAATTAACTAGCTGACTTAACCAGCTAGCCAACTGGCTAGACAGCTGACTCAACTACCTGATTTAACTAGTTAGCCAGCTGGCTAGCCAGCTTACTTAACTAGCTGACATCCTTAGCTAGCCACGTGGCTAGCCAGCTGACTTTAAT
>NW_007089168.1:0-363 GCF_000164805.1 Carlito syrichta
CCGGAGCCCAGCAGGTCGAGGCTGCGGTGGCCGGGAGCGGCCACTGCACTCCAGTCTGGGCGATGGAGGGAGCCTCCAACTCAAAAGCAAACAAACAAAAACAAGAAACAAAAACAAACAAAAAAACCAAAAAAACACATTAGTTGGGCATGGTGGTGTGCACCTGTGATCCAAGCTACTCAGAAGGCTGAGGCCGAAGGATCACCTGAGCCTAGGAGGTGGAGGCTGTGGTGAGCCATGATCGTGCCAATGCACCCCAGCCTGGGTGACAGAGTGAGACCCCCGATTCAAAAAATATAAAAACAGTCGGGCTCGGTGGTTCAGCCTGTAATCCCGTGCCTTTGGGAGGCTGAGGTGAGTGGA
>NW_007089169.1:0-436 GCF_000164805.1 Carlito syrichta
ACTCCAACTCAAAAAAAAAAAAAAAAAGAAGAAAAGAAAAAAACAGATGTGACTGTGGTCTTCAAGGACTGCCTAGGTTGAAACCTAGACCCCTTCTCTTACATGCTACTTGAGCTTGGGTGAATTACGTGACCTCTATGCCTCAGTTTCCTTGCCTATGAAAGAATCAATAACACGTACCTCCTTGATAGGGCTGTTGCAAGGATCCCATGGGTTCATAGATGTAAAGTGCTTCCAACAGTGCCTGGCACACATTACACAGTTTGTTTTCTGTGTCAGAGTCTCACTCTGTCACCCAGGCTGAATTGCAGTGGCACAATCATGGCTCACCGCAACCTCAACCTCCTCCATCTCAGTCTCCCAATCAGCTGGGACTACAGACAAGATCCACCATGCCCGGCTAATTTTTTAATTTTTTCTTTTTTTTTTTTTTTTG
>NW_007089170.1:0-311 GCF_000164805.1 Carlito syrichta
CAGCGTTGTTTGAGTAGGTGCTCTCTTAAATCACCCATCAAGAAATTGGCAAATGTTTTGAAAAAAACTCCAAAAAAATTCACTGCATTCAAATACAGCCTCTCACAACACTAGCCAGTGGGTTCCTAGAACACTTACCTAGTGGGGGAAGCCTGTACTGCAAAGGGTCTGCCCTCCAAAGATAATTGTTTTGGGGGGGGTTCCTCTCATAGATAAGATGTGGTTCCTGCTTCCCAAAGCTTATCATTTTATGGGGAGGCAGATATCACAATATAGGTGTTTGGGGGTGCAGTTAGGTAGGCGAATTGACA